>NC_045168.1:4189221-4269221 GCF_900700415.2 Clupea harengus
CAAACGCAACAATTGAGCCGACATCTACCATGGAGACGCTGTATTGTGTTCAACATTCCAGACAGTTGTTGACTGCTATGCCTAATTCAGCTCACCTGAACACGCACGCGCACGCACGCACACGCGCACACACACAAAAAAAACATTTGTACTGATAATGCCATTTCAACTGATAAGATGAAATCAAATTTGACGTACTCTAAGCTTGTTATGTTTTGTTTGCACCTCACTAAGGACTGTAGAGAAATTATTAGCACTGAGTCATGCTCTGGATTCTGACCTTGAAAACACTCATACTGCAAAGGAATCAAAAGACCCCCCCTACACACACACACACACACTAAAAGAAACTATTCATGAATACCAGGCTTAGCTGCAAATAATCACCCGTCACAGCAAATAATCACCCGTTGTTGATGGAGATAATGAGTTTACATCAAAGACCTATGCGGCTTAATCACTCACTTTAGAATGTATGCATGCGTCTCTCTCACACACGCGCACACACACACACACACACACACACACACACACACACACACACACACACACACGATGACCAGGAAATACTCCCACATTCACCAACGGATGCATTTCAAATCCACATTCCACTCCCTCTTTCAATCAGCTCTCGCAGTGTGTGGTGCAATAGCACATTGGGACACCAAAACACATCCCTCCTAATAGCCATGCTAATTACACCTTATTAAAAATGAATGCTCAAGCTCAACTGAAAAATAAAACCTCAGATAAAAATGATTAAGAACAATCATTAAATACAAACACAGAAGTGGCACACACACACACAGTAGTGGCTACTTAGCCAAGTTTAACACCCACTAGGACGTGGATGCCAAAGACCCATTTTAAATATTATTGAAGCCAGTGCCGGTAAGACCGCAGCGACAACAATGGAGGCCCTTGTGTGGCCAACGCAGCACAGTGTCTCACTCAGTCTCGCTAAGTCTCACTGAGTCGCGCTACATTTTGTTCGAGCTCCGAGAGTCTCACCAGCGGCTCAGAGCTCCAGCATTCCCCATGGGCATGAGAGAATATATCAACCCAAATAGGCAACTGTGTGTGTTATTCACTACGGCTGCCATCCGTCCCTCTGCAACTCTCATCTACGTGTGTGTGTGTCTCTCTCTCTCTCTCTTTCTCTGTGTGTGTGTGTGTGTGTGTGTGTGCATGGGTATCTTAGTGTGTATGTGTCTCTCTCTGCCTGTATGTATGTATGTGTGTGTGTGTGTGTGTGTGTGTGTGTGTGTGTGTGTGTGTGTGTGTGTGTGTGTGTGTGTGTGTCCATATGCTGAAACCACAAAAAAACAGTAGCCCCTGGCTGGCAGCTCTGGTGTATGAGCCTATTAAAAGCCCCCCTCCTTGTCCTGACACTCCCAACACGGTTTACCGCTGGCTTGGTGGTTTTAAAAAAAAAAACTCTAAACAACGTGCTGCTGATTTTTTTTTGAAGAAAAAACACCCAGACAACATACAACTGTGGGACTTGCACAGCAGGATACCGACAGGCATACACAAACAGGCAAAAACACGTGCGCGCACGCACACGCACACGCACACGCACACGCACACGCACACGCACCAAGAGTGCTGTATGTGTTTGTGCAGCTTTGGTAACTGATAGCATGGGCAATAGCCTTTGTTCTTGCCCAGGTGGTTGAAACAGAAGCCCGGCTGATGCCGAAGTGCAGCTTTCAGGCAGTCTGCCCACAAGTCACGTCACGTAACCCGAGTTTGGGTAACACTAGGCTGACTGGTTGGCCTCCAAACAGAGCCAGAGTAGTGGAAATGAACGTCGCCAGCATAGTCCCATGTTTAGAACAAACACAGTGACCTTTCAGTGGCTGCTTTACCAGCTTAAACAAACACAGCACAACCAGCACACAGATTACAGCCTAGCCCGAACTTGTGAATGGAATTAAAGAGAGGCGATAGCGAAACGTTTAGGCATTATTTA
This sequence comes from Clupea harengus, assembly GCF_900700415.2. NCBI lineage: Eukaryota > Metazoa > Chordata > Actinopteri > Clupeiformes > Clupeidae > Clupea > Clupea harengus. The sequence goes on from NC_045168.1 coordinate 4,191,197, forward strand.
CTTTTAGCACTGAGTGCAGGGTCACGGAAGAATAGGCTCGATGAGTGGAATCTGGTCACAGGCAGTACTGAGACACTGAGACTGTAATAACAGCTGGAGCAAATCTGTTAGATAAATAGTGTCATAGCACATTCTAACTCAACCCGGTGCGCAGTGGGGAAAATAAGCTGCACAGTCCTTGACCTTGCTGATCCGATGTTTTCTACAAGGACTCTGTTGTTAAATCTACAGCCGCCGCCGCTGCCGAGGTCTCGGCTCGCGACAGAAGCCCTCCGCAGCCTCGACTCTGGGAGCCGGTACAGCCTGCTGTCGCCGGGGCTGCTGTCGTGACGCAGCATAAAGCCGGCTAGAACAAAGCCAAGGTCTCAGCCACGCCATCAGTCTTCTCCAAAAGGGTTCAGTCGTGCGTGTGTGTGTGCGTGTGTCTGCGTGTGCGCCTATGTGTGTGCGTGCGTGCGTTCGTGCTTGTGTGTTTGAGAGAGAGAGTCTGTGTGTGAGTGTGTCTATGTTGTGTGTGAATGTGTCGTTGTTTGTGTGATGTGTGCGTGTCGGCCTGTCTGCAAGTGTGTGTGATCCACTGAGTGATTTTGAGGGGTGTTTTGACACCACCGCTGACATGGCAGCCGTCGGAGGACAGGGGTGGGTGTGGGTTTGTGTGTGTGTGTGTGTGTGTGTATGTGTGTATGTGTGTTTGTGTGGGGGGGTGTGTGTGTGAGTATGTGTGGGTGTGGGTGTGGGTGTGGGGGTGTGGGGGTGGGGGTGGGGGTGTGTGTGTGTGACCACAGCAGCAGCTGGGGACAGACAGCAAGTGGGCCGTAAGTGGAATGTCCCTCTTTCTGTCTCTCCCACCATATCTCTCTCTCTCAAATCATTCCGTACTCTCTCTTTCACATCTCTCTCTTTCACATCACTCCCTCTCTCTCTCTCTCTCTCTCACATCACAGCCTCTCTCTCTCTCACACATCTCCCCTCTCACATCACTCCCTCTCTCTCTCACTCTCTCTCTCATCACTCCCTTTCTCACATCACATCATTCTCACTCTCACTCTCCCGTTCTCACCACCTCGATCTCACTCTCTGTATGTCTCCTGCTCTCACTTTATCATATTCTGTCTTACCCGTCTCTCTCTCCAGACGCCTTCTCTCTCCCCCCATCTTCCCTTCTCTCTCTCTCTCTCTCTCTCTCTCTCTCTCTCTCTCTCTCTCTCTCTCTCTCTCTCTCTCTCTCTCTCTCTCTCTCTCTCTCTCTCTCTCTCTCTCTCTCTCTCTCTCTCTCTCTCTCTCTCTCTCTCTCTCTCTCTCTCTGTCTGTCTGTCTGTCTGTCTGTCTGTCTGTGTCTTTAGGGGTGAGGACCGGCCCTTTGACGTGACATTCACACCCACCCAGCTGCAAAGGGCCAGTGCCGGAGTGCATGTCTGGGGAACATCTATCTGACAAACATGGAGAATGTGTCTGAAATAAAGACCTCAGGCCGCGCGGTCCACTTTCACACAGCCCTCCCCCACTCTTACCAACACTGGTCACGTCTGATGCCCAGCTTGTGTTTAAAGCCGTCACAATTAAATCAGTGGCGCTGAAGCTATATGTGCTAATCCATTTACTCTGTGGGTCTTCTGATGAAGCTTAAAGCCTCTTTAACTCGTCCTCCTCCCTGACGTTACAGCAGCAATGCGCAGTTGTATGTTTGTGTGAACAGTGCAGCCCATGTGTGGAGCTGCTGAAACAACTCCACCAGGAAGCCCTCAGCTGGATAAGCCAATCCTGCTGACTCCAGGCTGTTGAAGCCCACAGCGCTAATTCAATATCCACTCGGTCTGGCAGACACACACAGACACACAAATACTCACACACACACACACACACACATTATGAAAAAACAGTATTACACCAATTAAGCACCAATCTGCTGGTGTGTGACAAGCAGTGGCCTGCTCTGGCATAAACACACCAAGGCCTGGGCTTCTCTGTCTGCAGGGGAGGAGAAGAGAGGAGAAGAGGGGAGATGAGAGGAGAAGAGAGGAGAAGAGAGGAGAAGAGAGGAGAAGAGGGGAGAAGAGGGGAGATGAGAAGAGAGGAGAGGAGAGGAGAACAGGAGAAGAGAATAGGACAGAAGAGAAGAGGAGAACATGAGAGGAGAAGAGAAGAAGAGAACAGGAGAACAGGAGAGGAGAACAAGAGAACAGACAGTTAAGAGAAGTGAAGAGAACAGGAGAGGAGAGGAGAACAGAAGAGGAGAGGACCCTAAGACCCCCACAGGACCTCAGCAGTGACCTCACGTGACTAAGGCTGTGACTGAGAGACTAAGGGAGAGTGCTGGAGATGCTGCAAACACTGTTGGAGATCCAGCCAGCCCATCTGTGTGTGTGTGTGAACACATTGAGATGTATCAATCTGTGTGTGTGTGTGTGTGTGTGTGTGTCTGGTAGGCTGGGGGCTCTCCATCTATGAGTAATTCAGCTATATCAATTTATGCTTGTGTGTGTGTGTGTGTGTGTGTGTGTGTGTCTCTCCCTGTGTGAAGTCATTCTGCAGTGAGGCTGTGGGCCAAAGCGCAGCGTGCCTCCGGAGAATTCCTTTCATAAGGCAAGACTCCAGGCCCTCCTCCCTCCTCTCTCTCCCTCCCTCCCTCGCTCACTCTTTCTTTCTCTCCCTCCCTCCCTCCCTCTCCCTCATCCTCTGCCTTTTCCTCCCTCTCCCTCATCCTCCGCCTTTCCCTCCCTCTCTCCTGGAAGACTCCATAATCCCCATTCCACCTTGGGCCTCCTCTAGAGCCCTGCTCCTTCTGTCGCCCGGGGTTACTTTCCTTCACTTCACACCCCTGGTTCACGAGTCCCCAGATCGGGTCGAGTTAGCAACCCAATCCCCTTTCACCTGACAGGAGCACATCCAAGCGCCTCGTTCCTCTACCGTACGGAGATATTACCATTTCAAAAGACACGCCAGACTTAAATGCGCCGCTGATTCCGACTGAGGCTTGATTCGCCTTACAAGACCGGTGACTTCTTTCCACCCTCCTCGGGGTAAAATTGGCATGCCGGGGTTGGTGAAAATTAATGTGTGTGGTGAACTTAGGCTAAAAAACTAAAAGAGACAAACATGCAAAAAACTGTAAACAACAGGGACATACAAGCTCAGTATTTAAGTGCTATCACATCAGTTACACACACACACACACACACACACACACACACACACACACACACACACACACACACACACACACAGCCTTTAGAAAACTCAAATAAAAAAGGGGAAAAGCTGCCCACCTAAACTCAAGCATCTGCACTAGGGATGGGCATTCGATTAAATTGTCTTAATCGATCGTCGGGAGAATTAACGATCGATTTTCGATTAATCATTAATATTTTTATATTAAAATTCACTATTTATAGGCTATATTAAAATGCAGTGAAAATAGAAAAAACACAGCGTGTTTCCTCATTGAGATATTTATTACAAGATGAACAACTCTTGTGGCAGTTAAACTTACAAGATGGACAACTCTTGTGGCAGTTAAACGGGATCCGTTCAATGGTTACACTTGAAAATATGCGCTGCTGTACTCTTAAGCAGCGGAGCCGACAGCTAGAAGCCGGTGCTCATAAACACAACTGACCTTCGTTTTTTTTTCTCTCTAACTAATTAATCTCACATTTTGAAATTCATTCATCTAGATTCATCGTGATTAAAAGTTTGTTTTCTTTCAAAGACTAAATCTTATAAATTAACGAGTAATCACTTCATTCATTATTTTAGACACTGTTGTTTAATTGTATTTTGTTCGTGCTCTCTCGCCATCAGCCAAGGAATGTATGCGAGACACAATGGTGCCCCTCGACGGTAAATCGTAAGAATTGTCCCCTGAAGCAATTCGAATCACCTCAGTCAGCCCACCGTCTTCAACTATGTTGATGGGCCGACAGTCACCCGCAACCTAAACTGCTACAGCGTTGGTAACCTTTTCACGGACTGGTCTAGTTAATTTCCTAGAGAAGTCGTGGAGTGTGGGTTGGCGACCATCTAACCTGGGACTGCTTTCTGTCGGGTGCTTTGCATTAAGGTGATAACTTAAAGATGAGCTGCTTCTGTGATAGCTACATTCAGCTTGACAAATGCTACATACAACTTTAGTTTTGTCGATTGTTCTGTCATTTTGCCTCTTAAACAGAAACTTTCCGCCCAACAATCCCTCAGCTCTCTCCATCTTCAACTACCGTCTCGGTCTCTTCTATCTAACTGACTGCAGACAAGGGGCGGTTTCGTGCCACGGGTCAACGCGCACCGGAAGTAAACAAAGTTGCGTTAACTGCGTTCAAATATTTGATTGCATTAATCTCCGCCACAATAATCTCATAGAATAACGCGTTAACTTTGACAGCCCTAAAATAAATAAATTACACGCACACTACGCAACAGAACATGCATTAGTTTTAATCGATGAAAAAATAATTTCATCGAGGAAATTCTTAATGATCAATTAATCGATCGTCGATTAATTATGCCCATCCCTAATCTGCACAGCCAGTTAATAAACAAGCCTAACGCAACCCCGTCTCATACACTAGAAGCTGAACGTCACGATTCAAACCATAAACAAAGCTACCCTGTGCAACACCGTACAGATCACCTGAAAGCACATCTGAGCACGATCGATCAATACTGTGTAGGTGTGAGAAGACAAATGGATAGCCGTCTCTCTGCAAGACAATATCACACTTAAACTTAAACTCCTGTTGACTATCTGGTTCATGTGGTCTTTCTCTTGCAGATGATCACCAAATATTGATTTCAGTGGACAAGTGCAAGTGACCCCGAAGCACACGTCTCAAAAGGCACAAGACGCCAGACGCCAGACGGTCTTAGGCTCACCTATGCAGCCAAACATGCTAAGCCACGTGACGGTTCTCATTACCTTTCTCCTGATTTAGCCTTCACAGGAAACCACCCCCTGCCTAGAATGCGTAGTGCACTGCACACACAGAATGACTGGATGGCAGGGATGCCCATTTCAATGGAAGTTTATTGATTGGTTGACTGGTGAACAAACCACATTCAAATGTTAGTTGTTTAGAGACAAAGAGGGCCCAGATAAGGTTTGTTGACAGAGTGTCGAATAGAGAAGCTAGAATAGAGCTAGCTAACCAGATCATTTCAAAACAGTCATTATGGAGGCTGTCATTTTAGTTATGAATAAAACATACAAAGAAAGTTGGTCTCTGCTGAACTTCAACTCAAGAAATCTTAACACACGCCGTACGCACACGCACACACACACACACACACACACGAGAAGACACAAGAGCAGGAGATGACGGGTTCGATGTCTGACGCCACATGCACAGTCATTACACATCCGCCCAAGTCTGACGACAGCTCAACTGATCTCCTCTGCCTGAAAACACGCTCACACACGTCAGCAGCTGCTACTGCAGCCCCTGATGCTTCCATGGTGAAGTTGGAGGTGGAGAGAAGTGAGGTGGTGGAGGTGGTGGAACCAGTCTCCTGACATTTCCATTGTGCGAGGTGAAAGCAAAGGTTGCCCAGCCGTAATTACACTTGGAGGCAGATCAGGAAGTGTTGCAGAGGGTTGCCCTGGCGACGTCACGGGTGGGCGGCAGGGTTCTGTTTACACCCCCACTAATCAGAGCATCGCCGTGACAACTGATTTAAGACACGGCTGTGTTTCATTTGCTGGAAGTCTGGTGACTGTTTAAGGCACCCCGCCGGAATAATGCTAACCAACACACCGAGTTCACTGAAAAAGATGGCTGCTCACAACAGCACAGTACTCGGCAGTCACATTACTCTCAAGCTCATTATCAATTTGTCAGGCCTGAGGGAGCGTTGCATCAGTGCTAAAGATGAATAGCTAAACAACTCAGGAAGAGCCAGAGGCTGTGCCATGGACTCTGTTTTTATCCTGAGGAATGCTGTGGCCACAGAGCCAAAGCCAAATTAAATAAAGACGACTGCAGGTGGCCGCCAGCACAGTTCCTACCGCCTAGGCGGGGAATACATGAGAGAGAGTCTGTGAGACTTCGACGCCATGCATGTTCTGCTGTCAGCCTACACCTGTGTTGGCCAATTTCACAAGGATTATGTGTTTCAGCACTTATCTCCACCCCGTTTGTGGCGCGGTACGAACACTCATTTTGTGCCACCCTTCATCTCGCTGCTGACAGACTTCAGAGGAGACTGGGACACAACTGTACAGATTGGTGCCTATGGCTGTTTGACAGCATCCATACATATTAGGCCCTACACATACATATACATGTGTACATGCATATTGAGCATGTTCTGAGTCTTCAGTCTGAAGAATGAATAATAGTGTAAGGAAAGAGTGAACATGAATGCTCCTCATCATCTGTGTTACAGGTGTCTGTTCTCTTCTCTCCTCCCCTCACCAGGACTAAATCAGCAGGAAGCCCTGTTTGGCTAGTAGCAGGCGGTCCTTCTGCATGACATGGTCACGGTTTTCCATTTTCAAAGTTTTTTAATTCTGATAATACGTACGTATTTAATCTGAATTTCTGTTTAGTTTTAGTTAGTTTCACAAGAGGATTCATTAGTTTCAGTTTAGTCTGAATTTCATGGACTTATTTCCATTTAGTTTAGTTTACTATAGTTTCAGTTTTAGTTTTAGTCATAAATCAGCTAAGGACAACAGTTGTCAAGGATCAGTGCAGTGTGAAAAATAATCTGCTTATCACTGAAGATATCAACGTTTCAACATATACGATAGACTGAAAGGCTGTTAAAGATGCAGTGAGAGATTTGGTTTCAGTTCCGCGAAGGGTTGCTGATATTTGTGCTCAACAGCCAATCAAATTACACCCCTCCCTTCTGTGCTCCTGAAACACCATGTTGATTGGCTGGGATTATTTATAGCTCGGTCCGAGCCATTATGTTTGTTTCCCACTTACAAAGTCAGGACTGTGGACGATCACCATAGTTCTTTTGAATGCAAACACGGACAGGTACAGCTAGATGAGGTTGTTAAAAACATTACGTTCATAACTCCCAGTCCCTGTCTCCCTACACCCTTTCCCATGGATGTATGTAAAGTGTATTCCCATCAGTGGTAACTTTGAAGGTGACGACGATTTGTGGGATTTTCCCCTTTGATTTCTACACCACAGAAGCTGTTACCTACATTTACCACGCATTTGTTTGTGCCGCTTTCACTATTCAATTAAAAATAGTTATTTTAGTATTTTTAGCAATCATTATTAGTTTACTTTAGTTTTCCATTTCTTCAGGAATTTTAGTTTACAAAAAAACAAAACGCTTTTCGTTTGGGATAATAACCCTGCTGCATGGCAGTATCCATGAAAACAAAGACGTTCCAGAGAAAGGCCTGTGAGGCCAGTGTACCAGCCCTAATTAGTTCATCCGTTGGTTTTAGACTGGATGGAACACTGGCACAAGGCGGCCATGGATTATTCAACGCCGCAACCAAATACCTGCTGTGAGGTTGTCAGGCTCTGCTATGGTCACGGTCATGCTACCCTTTCCCCATTCAAATCCGATCGCTTAGATAAGTGTTGATTTTCTAAAAAATTTAATAACAATGTACTCTCGTTTTCTTAAACTTCTGTATTCCCTTGTTTATTTTTGTGAAGCACTGATTTTCTCCCCCAAATGAAGGCACCTCGCCTGAGCCCAGAAAGCTGTTTTGGTGGCAGCTTACCCAGACACCAGCGCAGCTGAAGGCACATATTAGGCACCAGGCTCTTGAAGTAATCTTCAGCCGCGCTGCCACACCTGCGCAGGGGGGGTTGAGAGTCCCCAGAGGCATAACGAGGCTACATCCAGTGAATTAAATTTAATTTACCATGTTCACTGTGGGACCACTAAGCAATGGTGATGCCCCAATGGTGGGTCTAGGCTCCTAGCCAGGCTCTATTCCCTTCTACCCGCACCATCATTTCATTTGATTTCAGCTCTTTCAATGACTCTGTGTGTAAATATGACTGAATGAGTTTGTGTGGTGTGTGTGTGTGTGAGTGACCCTCTCCACCAAGCTTGAAGTTCTCTGAAGTTTACTGATACTATTACATGGTGTGTCAGAGAGTATGGAAACTACCCAACAGTTCGTGTGTTTTTGAGTGAAGGCTTTGAACCACGAGAAAAACACAAGTCCATTACAGATAGAACATAATTTCCTGAATAACGACAAAGAAAATAAAAACCGCACCTAGCTCTCTGCACTCTATCTATACCTCCAATACATTTTCTGCCCAAACGTGTCTCAAGAATCATGACATGACTGACTGTATCCAGGGTAGCATTTATCAAATGCAGGGAGCCCGGCTGCCCGTGACATGTGTAATAAAGACATCTGGCAGCTATGGTGACAAACGAACAAACTTGTGGTTGTGGAAAACATGCTATTCTGAGTAAGCATGTAGTTCGGGGTAGGCTACGGTAATGGAGAAGAGAAGCAGCTATCAGGTGACTGCTGAATAATAGATAGTGATGACCAGGGTGAATGCTGTGTGCTCTCAGGAGTTCTAGGACCTAGGGTTCTATACTGTTCTAGTTCTATACTGACACATTTTCTGTGTTTGTCCATTTCCATTTTAAAGTGCAGTCCACGATTTGTTGATATTTGAGTTTGACAGCCAATCAAATTACACCCATCACTTTCATGCTGTTGAAGCAACATGACGATTGGATGGAATTGTGTATGGCTCAGTCCGAGCCAATTTGTTTGTTTCCCATCTAGAGCCTGGGCTGTGCACAAACACAAGAGTTTGTTGAAGACACACACAGAACAGACAGCTAGAGGACAATGCGGAGCAATTTACTGAATGTGATAAAAAGGTGTATTAGATTTGAATCGTGGACGGTACCTTGGCACTGGTAGAGATATTTACCACACGACAGCTGCAAGCAAAGCTCGAAAGCAAATTGGTCACTGATTGCAAAAAAACAGATTACACATCAATAGCTTGCTCAATTCAGTGGTGCACCTATTGTGCAGCGGTTAAGAGCAACACAATTATTTAAAATGTTTTCAGTGACCGTCTATGTGTGATTTTCATCAATAATGACCTGGAAAAAACACCCATATGACAAATTGTACACATATGTGTAGTGAATGACCTTGTGTGACCACTTCTCCCAAATGCGTCCCAATTCTCACAGCAGGCCTAATGACTCCTAATGCACCTTATGTTGCTCTTTGATGGAAAAACACATGGTTGTAGGTGTTCCAAAATAACATAATATAGGACTCCTTAATTAAAGAGCATATTTTAAAAAGAACTCCTTGGGTGTATGATTTTTTACATCAGTAAGATGGCAGTTTTAATATGAGATGTTTCGTATATTCCTACAACCTGAAAGGCTCATTTACAAAATAACCGTTTTGCTTTGTGCCCAGCACAATGATGGGTCTATTTCACCACCGCCTAAGGTGACCCGCAAAACAAAGGATGGTAGTAACAGGCAGGCATAGCTAACACACATTTAAAAACAAAGGTTAAGGAAAAGCTCCTGAACAAGTTCAATATGAGCCGCATTTTGGGTAAAGGCAAGCTAATATCCACTATATTAGATCACATCAATCCACCTGCAAAAAATATCCCAGAATTGTCAGTCAAACGTCAAGGCACAACTGTTCACTAATGTAGTGGGTATTGTGTTTCAGTTGTTAAGGGATTTGTAAGGGTAGCTAACTGCTAACTGCTGCTACTATGGTCACAAGAACAGAACTCTACTGTTGAAGGCGCAACAATGAGCAGATTGTACAATTACCATAGACTGCCTTAAAAAAAGGTTTGAACTGAGTTCTGCTGGGAATCAAATCTGCTCCAGCTTTCTTATCTCCATTCTCAGCACCATAGCAACATTCCACTCCTTGGGAGACATGAGAAAAACTCCTTAAATTCCGAAGAACGGCTGCAGCAGCCCGACTTAGAAATGACAAGCGGCTCACAAAATACCCTCACATGCAGCTGTGAGCTCGGCGAGCGGAAAACTGTGGAATGAGAGAAATGTCCCCTACAACAGCTGACTAGATCCGATCCAGCCGAGACGAGGCTGGGCCAGACCTGGGCCAGGTTTGGGATGCATCCTGGCCAGACACTGCTGTCATGAGGAGATGAAGAATACCCACTACAAAATATAAACCACTTCAAATACACTTACATTCCCTTTGTTTACCCCTGAAACTATGCAGAAGCCCTTCATTTATATTAAGTGGTTCTTAATTTGCAAACGTGCTCTCTTAATTTTCCCACTGAAAAATGAGTATTACTTTCAAGGATAATTTAAGGTGTAAATGAAGGGGTTCTGTTTTGTAGTGACCGTGCTCTGCGACAGAGCTTTGGTCTATGAGGCCTTCTGGCTGCTTTCACAAGAGAGAGGGCTTCAAAGGAGCCCCAGGCCTGGTTGGATACCAGGAGCTAAAAGCTAAAACCTTTCCATCTACAAATACCAACAGCACTTTTCACTGAGGTCACATGCGCACGCACAACTTCAAGAGCTACACTAATTTCAACCATTGTGTGTGCATACACAGTGGACCTACTGTTAGGTACAGAAAGGTAGAATAATAGCAGGAAATGGCTGAAGAGGTTGCAGAGCCTCCAACCCCTGCTATAAACGACGGTGATAAGAGAGTAATGAGCTGGGGAAATGGACCGGCCTCATGCGGTGGGTCCCTCTGCGCTTAGAGAAAATTAACCTCTGAAGCCACACAGCAAGCCAAAAAGTTGTTCATCAGCATTTTAAGTCAACATTCTCCACGCTGATTAATGCACACTTTTATGAAATGCAAATTCTGTCTCAATTTGATAGCCGACTCTAATTAATTACTACCAAACCAGCCAAGTCCTCAGCTGGAACAGCAATTCCATTTTTAATGTGGATTTATAACCTTCATTTCTCTGAATGAAAACACTTAGTCATCTTCAAACCCGAGATTTCACACAGAAGGAAGTCAGCTTGTGGCCTGCAGGTTAAAGCTCACCTCACCCTCCCAGCGTGGCCTAAACACGCTCACACCTGCCACCAGTTAATAAAGTTTCACCCGGGGAGAGGTTCAGACTCAGCAGGTAGATATTACATTTATGTTATGCATTTCATTCTTTAGAACCTGCTCGGGATACAGATAACAATGCTCTATATGTCTAATGAAGACCTTAAGAGTGGGTTGTCAATCAGGTGATAATACCCATTGTGAGATATGAGACAGCACACGGATCTTATTAAATATCGATTGTGACTTGCAAACCTATTTGACAGTGAATCCCTCTGAATGTGCTAGGGGGTTCCTTGCAGTACCTCTACCCATTCATAAGAACCTGTTAAGAGCACTTATGGAGTTCTAGAACTCAAAGAGAATGGTGGCCTTTATGCACTGACAATTAGCCTACAACCCAGGAGCAGGAACCTTATCGCCATCTTCCTCTGCACTGATGAAATCTCTATGCGCTTCCTCTTTAGGCGGAAGGTGACATCAGACATTGTGCAACTGTTTGTGGTTGAGGACCTCCATTATAATATTAAAGTGTGCCCCCCCCACCCCCACCTCTGAGCCTAACTCCCTCCTCTGCATAATTCTGAAAAATAATAAAAAGTATGCAAAGGGCTGAGGGTGGGGAGAGAAGTCCCAAACGGTGGACTCTAAGTCAGCATTGGCATTGCAAAGTTCAGGATGATTTTAAACAGTGGATGGCGTGTTGAGCCATTTTCAACCAATTAAATGCAGATTTTTCTAAAAAAATTATGGCAATTTTGTCAATGTTAACATCAGTATTGCTGCATTTGCGATGATCTCAAAACAGATTTAAGTGTGCAGTAAGGAGGCTATCTGTGGGGCCGGGGTTCAGATGCTAACGGTTCAGGTCTCAGTGAGACAGACATAGTACACATCCAGGGGTATGAGTTACAGAATCAGAAGATACAAAATAACAGTAGAATAGCAATATTCGGTTCTATCAGTATTAACTTAAACAAGTTTGTAACTAACCTTCCCTGACTCTTGGCTTGCAAAGCTGAAGTAGCACTTGGCTCAGTGGTCATTGTTCTACGAGTTTGTGAATGCATTTTGAGTGAAGGTGCTTCATAGGACAGTGCGTTTCTGTGGGAGGTGAATTATCACTCAACCGCCCCTCATACAAACACATTGACAAAAATACACAAGTTTGACAAATTGACAAACTAGGTCAGTTTTGAATGACACACTGTGCTGATAGGCTTCCGACTATAAATACAACACAGAATGTGGCAGGCTACCTTATGTTGCCTTCTATCTGCTAGCACTGACAACATGGGAAAATCCACTGGATATGGTCTAGAATGGGATGTAGAATTCAGCAGCGTTTTTTAAGTCTACTAGAACAAAACCAAAACATTAGTTGACGTTGCTGAGCAGATTTTGAAACAATCCCCTGCATTTCAGGAGTTCGGGGTAACAATTAGGCGTCAGCTAGTAAGGCTGTGTTTCTCTGCGGTTTGGCAGGACGAGAGGGCTGCAAGTGCAAGAATGAAAACGTATCCTGGAGATGGTACGTGCTGGCAAAAGTACACTTATCACGGCTGACACTTCCTTAACTTATGTGACAGTCCCTCGCTTATTCTCAGGGCTAGTGGTAGCGAGGCCATCGCTCCTGAAACAGACATCAACTGCAAGGCAACCTCCACAGTGGCATATCAGACACCACTCCCCACCGGTCGTGTGGGGCAGTAGATTCGCGAGCTAGATTTCACCATTAAGCCAAGTCATTGTTGTTTATGCTAGGCAGGAACTGGGGGGCGGACAGACACATCCAATCCTAACAAGCAAAAAACAGAACATCACAGGATTCGACTAAAGATCCGACATGTATTGGATTATTGTAACATTGAACCCGACATAAAACAGTCTGATTAAAACGAATGTACCGTGTGCCACCTTCATTTACGATAGGCTACACTCTGCGTTAGGCTATAACGTTACGGGTTGATGACAAAATGATTCTATTGAAAAGTGAAAATAGCATCCTCTCTTTTCTGGTGCATTTATCATTTTATAATCGTGTTCCAAAAGCGAGTTTATTGTCTATTTGGTGGGATGTGTAGGCTACTAAGCAGGCTTTAGTGGTTTCAAAAGACCAGGAAGGTAGCCCTGACAGACTGCACATTTCCTTATTTCTCACGTCTGCTCACACATGATCATCATACAAATAGCTTATTTTGCCAACAGATTGATTTGAATGTCCACATAACAGTCAGTTGTAAACACATTCAGTCTGGTCGTGTTAGTTTTGCGAATTAAATAATAACTTCCGCAAAGGCTTGTAAATCTTGCAGGCTAAATTATAGCTAGCAGTGAATTTTTGCAACAATGTAGGAACCCAACACCTTACCGGTAAGATTAGCGATATACGCATGACGTGTGCAAATCTAGGACTAACCCAAATTACGATGATTTATGAAATTAAACTCACCTAATGCCACCTCACAAGCTTTGCGCAGTTGAGAATGGTGAGCCTTTTTAACCTCCTTGTCGGCTAAGATCTTTTCCAAAGCTCGGGTTAAAAACATGTTTTTCGTTTTTTTGCCTTCATACATGACGCGCTGCAACTGGGGCGAGGAGGACCTGTCCCAAAGGCGAAATACTCTTCAAATGTATGTATTCCTTTAAAAACTACACCGATTCTGGCCTTGGTAGACAAACATAAATAAACCCAGAAGGTGGGGTAAATCCCTTAGTTTTCCATCAGCGACCTGCCTGCGCCATGTTGGAAGGAAACGACGTCACGCACGTTAAAAACGGCCGCAGTGAGGCAGGGTGAGTCAAGCAGAGGTTGAAGGAAGGAGGGAGGGAGGGAGGGAGAGAGAGAGAGAGAGTGAGCGTGAAAGAGAGGATGGAAAGCAGAAACATTGATGGGCTGCTGTTTATTTTTCTAAACATGAAAATGTTTGCTAGTGGTTATAAAATAAAGTGCATAACAATATTGGGATTGCTCCTGAGCTTTTGACGATATTAGTGACTACCCTATAATTAAGGCACTCAATTGGAACAACTTGAAGATATTTTTTTTTCTTGTCTGTATCTACAAAAAACAACATTGAAGTATTATTATATAATAGATTAAATGAAATAACCACCGTGAATGTTGGCATTGTTAAGCATATGTATGTGGGATATTCACAATAAAGCCTGATGCTGTAAACATTTTGACAACCCTTTAGTTGTAAATTGAACACCTCTGGCATTGTGTGTAGATCGTGTCTCCTTTCACCACACACAGACCTTGCATGGGCTCTGATCAGAGCACAGAGGCTTAACCTTCATGTTTTGTTGTGATTTAGGGAGAGCTGTTAAGCATTTTCTAATAATACGGCCTCTCCCTCAGACACTCTGGGTAGTTCACTGAAATTATGTAATCGCCCTGGCATAGTTTACTGAGTTTGCAGTATTTAGTGAGCCATCACCATCAGACAGTGTTTAGGTAAATTCCACTGTTCTGCAAAGTGTGGACTCATAGACAAAATAAAAGCATTACTGCACGCAATGCATGTTTTCAGGATTGAATGCATACCTTACTTCATGTGTCTCAAAGTGGATTTTTTGAAGATAAGAGGATCCCGGTCTCCTAGGGTTTTGACATTTCCACTCCTTTAAGCAGGGCAGAAACAGGCCCCCTACTGTTGCGGGAAAGGTCACCTAGATTCTTACGTTAAGAGGTGGACTTTCTTAACTCCTTTAAAAGACGAGGGTTAAGGTATTAATAGGACTGTCTTGTAAATCATATTGCTAGTGCGTAAAGGAGGTTTACTGAATGATGCCAAAAATCAAAGTAAAATCAAAATAAAATCAGTAATTCAGTAAAATCAAAATAAAATCAGTAATTCAGTACCAGACAACCAGACCTGACTGCTGCAATGCTACGCTTTGCCATTTTTAATCAAGTGGAGTTAGTTCATGCAGAAAGAGGCAAATACACATTTTTTGAAATGATACAAAACGGCAATATTTTTTTCCTGTTGGCGTTTACATTTAGAATGTTCTAGTTTACATGAACAAGAAAACAAACACAGAGTAGATCACTTTTTAATAATTTAGCAATTATATGGAATGCTCTTTTTGAAATGCACTTTGAATACAAAACCTTGTAAAGCCAGTGGCCTGATGATATTGTGACATGTAGCTCAACATGTTTGTGTCCTCGGGATCATTTTCATATTTATTCACTTGTTTATTAAAAGTGACTTGCAGTGTTCCCCAAGGGAACTCAAACCCATGACCCATAAGTTATCTGGAGCTCTAACTACTATCGATAGTTGAACTGAAATACAATCAGTTGTCTGAAATACAACATACATGTTCAATTGGGGATTTCATGAATAATATAGCAATCATGCAAAACGTCCATTTGCTGTTGTCGTGGAGGTGACAATATGGTTTGCATCATTAGTCAGGTAACATGTCGGTAAGGGAGTTGCCTGACGGAAATACAGGGATTCACATTTGTTGCAAAGGGAGAAAAATATATATTAAACTGACAGAAACAAGAGCTGGTCGAAGACTGATTTGGTGTTGAGCTGTATGAAGATACAGAAAACTGAGACAGAGGCCTGGGGAAGGAGAAGTTATTAAAACCAGATCTAGAATTCAAAGGACCAGGGCCAATCTTTTGTTGCAAAGGGAGAAAAATATGTATAAGACTGACTAAAACAAGAGCTGGCCTAAGACTGATTTGGTGTTGAGCTGTATGCAACAATGGCCTTCCCAAAGAACTCTGAAAAAAATAGGATTTCAATATTAAAAGAAGCGTGAGTGTGTACGGGAACGTGCTTCATCGCATATTCATTCCCGCATTCTCCCCTACTCCACAACACAAGAGCTCAGTTGTTCCAAAAGAATTGTGATGACAACCAACCTCCAGTTTAAAAATGAATGTTAAAGACACTGTAAGGTTGTAGACACGGGAATGTTAATGAAATTCCATAACACCACATGTATAAAAGAATAAAATACATTTATTACAAAATTGTTTTGAGAAGACACTTTGACCTTTTTGTTCCAAGTGAGTGCTCACTGAGTGTCGCTTTCTCAAGTGATGTAAACACTGCTGTTTCACAGACAAAACAGGTTCCTCTCGATTACAAAACATCCTCTGACAAACAAAGTGTTTATGTAGTATTTACAATGACTGCCCAAATTGCACTCTTACACAATTGAGACTTATTTTTTAACCAAGTCAGTCAGTACATCCAGGCTTCTTTTCATGCAGTTCCAGCAATTGCATCCGTCAAACTCAAACTTTTTATGTCACAGATGTACTACTCACAAACACATACTGTGTTAGTTTTAAGTCACTATTCAGGTTCACTAATACTAGTTTGCTAGTATGATATCGTAGTCATCAAAGTTAACATGAGAAACACAGTGAGCATGTAATTTAATCTTGTACAATATTCATGTAATTTCTATATCATGTGAGAAACATTCAGCTGTCCCTGAAAATGTTTTACATAAATATAAGTAAGTATACATTATTTACACAATACACACTTAGCTTACTGTTGTTTGCAGCATAAACAAAAATCAAGACAATCCAAAGAGAATAAAAGTGCTGTAGCCCAGAATAATCTCAATGTGCTGAAACCATCACTGTTTTTGCTTTGGCATATTATACATTATTAAAAAAAAGGTTGTGTATTGTTCAAATAGTTGAAGGTTTATGAAGAGCCTTTTTTGACACATAGATACCATTTGTAAGTACAAAAAGTGTTCTCTAAATCTACATTTGCATATCTGTGAAAACAAATCCCCCAAAGGCAAGGTAGAACTTCTAATAACAGCTCTGTTCCTGACACCAAAAAAAAACAAAAACACTTCCTGACATTTTCCTTGACTGCAGTTGTGTTTGATGGATTGGCATGACTTGAATGTTGTGGTTCAAGATGACCTGTGAGTAATTACTCCAGACAGCCCCCTTGGTTACCACCCTCTCACTTGTGGCCATTATAATGAGCAGAGTGTGGCTGGGCTGCCGATCTTGCATCTTGTTAGGCGTCTTTTTTACTGACACAGCATTGATTTCCTATCAACTGGTGAACGCCAATTAAGCCCCAGGCTCCGTTACCCAATCCCTAAGATTGGCCATTCATAGTTAAACTGTCTTCAGGAGGGTGAGAGGGGCCCAGGGGGTGCTGAAGAGAGTCAAACAGTATAGAGGTCTTTCTCTTGATCAGGGTGTGAATTATGCAATGGCAATTGGGGGGGGGGTTAAATTATTATACACGGAACGTAAACAGTACAACACAGTTCAAAAAGTATACCATGTGTAAATGTTTTGACCCCCACCATACCCCTGGTCCTCATCCAGTGCACTTCTTCAAAAGGCCCGAGGCGATGGCCTTCACAGCCCTCATAGTCTCGGTGCAGGTGGGGTTGATCTGTGCCTCGGGCAGGAGGAAGCCGAAGTAGCCTGTGTCACGCAGCTCGAATGCGAAGGCGTATGGGATCCCGTTCTTGTAGGCCCAGTCCATGGAGCTCCCAGAACTTACATCTGTGTGGAGAAACGACTCCTGTCAGGGTAACCTCGTGGATGTCATTTTGTAGGGTTTTGTAATTTTGCATTTCTGTCTTGATAGACTTCAATACCCATCTATATGTGAGCTGTCTTAAAAACAGCTGTTGAGAACACTGATTCTGTTTGCATAACATAATGACTATTCATTGGTTTTAGTCCAGTAGAAAAAAAAAATTATGAAATTATAAATTAAATAAATTACTATCCTCGTTCTTGATGGTCCAACACTATTCTATGGTTAACATTGTGAATGAGCATAAACTGTAGCCCAGTGGAGAACATTATATACATTTTTAAACTAGCGATTTCCTTTTTAGTGATCTGGCTCTATTCTATGGCTGAGACCAATCAAAATCTGCCAGTGACTCAACACTCTTTCCGAGGAAGGTCAAAAACCTGGAAAAGAGAAGTGCGAAGCACATCAACCTTTACCCAGATGTGAGAGACTTACACAAAGTAGTGGAGGCAGGACCGTATCTGTATCGTACTCCGTAAGCCGAATACAGCGCCGTTACTGCATTATGAGCTGCAGATTCCTAATTAAAGACAAACAGAGGGAAATAACAGGCATGAAATACCACTTATCATTTAATTAGTTTATAAAAAGTTCTGTTCAGAGAAACATCTGAAATGTCTGTGTTTATTTTGTCTGGTTATGAATGTTTGAGTCGGATTAATTGAATGCCACTTCAGGAAAATGAGTAACTGAAAAACAGCAAAACAAGTTCTGATGGAAACTCTTCCTTCCCAAGAGGACTGACATTTGAAATGGTCTTGATGTTCCAAATCCGAGTAATTAATTGCCCATGTATTCTGGGAACAGAACCCTAGCCAAAGACATGGAACACTCAGACATGACTCTCAATTCCATATTCATCCCAGCGATGATCTCTCAGCGGGGTCATCGATTAAGGCAGGGCTAATTGATCCAGTGCTATTGATAGCCCAGAATGTCTGTAGTCTTTAGATGAAGGAGACGATGAAAAAGTACTGAAAAAGATTATTCTTTCCTCATCTGTGGACGTGTACTGCGCCAATAAGTAGAGTAGCTAGGAAGATCTGGAAGCTATTAAAAATACTGCTAAGGACCCTTTGAGACAATGGCTTTTTGTGCCCAGCATGAACCAGGTCTTTGATACGAACAGAGATGTTTTGAGTCCACACACCAAACGCAGTTAGAGGACCACGAAGAGCGGTTCGATGAATATGACAAAAAGTATATTTTACAATAACAGACTGCACCTTTAATTCATTAAGACAATCCCTTGTGCCCTGTGAAAATGTGAGGCCTCTTGACTTGTAGCTACCTTTCCCTCCACTATCAACAGCGCAGAAAGAAAATGTATACTGTAGTAATACTTGGGTCATGGGAGGACAAAGAAAGCAGAAGTATTGATCTGTGTACTGAAAGCAAAAACCTAATTGTGACAGCAAATGCATTTACAGAAACATGAGATGCAGGCGGACGCACCACACAGTTGAAGTTGGGGATCGTGGCGTATTTGTAGGAGTAGGGGTAGAGCAGCATCTGGGCGTAGGCGTGGATGGAGATGTAGGCCTTGACCTGCTTTCGACGTTTGCGCAGGAACTTGGCCACGGCCTTCACCTCCGGTTCCGACTCAGGGCTAGGCCCGCAGTACGTTTCATCACAGGGATGGGAGGAGGCTCCTTCCTCTGGGGGGAGACAAACACATGAGACCAGGTTCTAGATTATAGAGAACACATGGGATAAGGTTCCAGAACACAGAAAGTATGTATGTCCAGGATATAGATCACAGAGAGTATGTGTGTCTAGGTTTTTGATCACAGTGAGTATGTGTGTCCAGGTTCTTAATCACAGTTAGTATATGTGTCCAGGTTTTAGATTATAGAGAGTACAAGAGTTCATGCTCTAGATTATACAGGGTGCATTAATCCAGGTTGTAGATTACAGAGAATAAACAGATTAAGTACAGAGGGCATAAGATTCCTTCATTCACTTGTTTATATGTTCTCCCATAGCCACGCATATAACCTCATGAATACTATAGTAATACAGTCATTTGCATCTAATATCTAAATGTAAACCAACATGGATGGTGAGTCTGTCAACCGCCCAATCTTGCACAGATTGCTGTATGTACGTGCAGTCCATACTGAGAACCAAACAGTGTCATTCTGATGCAATGCTGTAGTAAATAGCACTATCCACATAAGCCTGACATGTGCAATGTGCTCTGTCCACAAAAGCGATGAAATTAGAAGCAGTTAATGAATATTCACACTTGCCATCCAGAGGGAAATTAACTCCAACTGAGATAAACAATATCCCACACTAATTAAGAGGAATTAAAATTAGTAGTTAAATATAGAATGCTAAATTAAATGGCTATAACCGAAAATGTAAAGGTGTTGTGGTGTCTCACTGAAACGAAAATCTAACTTTAGCACAAGCTAAATAATGTCACAGGAAAAAGCTGAATTGAACAGTGTGGACTAGACAGTCTGCTAGCAGAAACGAATAATAGACATTCCCTGACTCATATTCCTTAATCAATGGCCACAGTGAGAGCTATTTGTTTTCTTTAATGTGGATATTTTACATGGTCCCCCAGAAGGCACATTTGAACAATTCTTCTGGTAAGTGACAAGGAAAATGTATGAATTTCCTGAAAATTCCCATGATATCCCTGGGAACAACCATAACAAAAATGGAAATAGTAAAAATATGAAAATAAGGTGTATGATTCAGAGCCACCAAACACTAGAAATGAAAAAAATCCAAGGATATAACCAATGTCATACGCCTCCTTTCCATATTCCCCATAAATATTAATTTGCTCTTCTCGTTTTGGATTCCAATTACCACAAGCAAAGTCGGCTTCCTTTTGGCATGATGACTTAGCAGACGGCAGAGCAAAGACCTTGTAACCCCCCACCACACCCCCATCCTAACCTCCCCATCTCCCTGCACCATCACCCCCCCCCCCCCCTCCTCTAACCGAATATCACATCAAAAGGAAGGAGTCATCCTCACGCAAATGTTTAATCTGCAGTTTACGCTAATTACAGTATGCGCCATACATACACACACATACACACACATACACACACAGAGCATCGGGAGATGCATCTGAAAGCGGCGGTAAGGGAAAAGGGATGACGTGAGTCAGAGACACCTCGCAAAGCGAATCTGCTTTTAAAGGGCAAAATGGAGACGGAGGCAGCCCCGGGTTCATGGAAGGCTCTGAATATTTTATTCTATTTCTGCATTTTTTTCTTTACTCCTCTGTAATGCTCGTTTCACGCAAAAACAATGGGCAGGAGTACGATGAGTCAAACATGAGATGGTGAGATGAGACTTTATATGGGTGCTCCCACATAAACACACCATTTGTTATGTGGCAGACTGGAGCGATTAGTGAGAAACACTGTGAGAAAAATGTCACGATCTGAAGCTACTGAGCCTACCACACCACTTTACTTTCCAGTTCCTGTTGGCATCCACACCACGGCAGTGATACTTGTGATTTTTGGAGCGCGTTTTCCTCCAGAATCGATCCTGGAAATGAATCAAAATCAGAGAATTACTTACAAATGATTACACACAATGACTTATGTGTCATGCATGAACATAAAAGCATCACCCATAGCACATTCTCAATAGGTTGCAGTTCATCAACAGATCGATCACCATTCACTGTACTGGCATCTGTCAATCATAATCATGACCTGCATCCTTGAATTACTTACTGTTATATCAAATAAAGTTTAACGATGCCTTAGAGATAATAACCTGCTTGCTATCTATACGGGATTTTATGTGAGCCTAGGTACAAGGCAAAAAGACTATTTCAAAAGACTATTTCACCGTTATGTTATATAATCATCTTGCACCGCATGTCATAAGAGGATCATTAAAGATCTTTATGTACAGCAAGGACTGCCCTGTTGTTAGTAAACTGAAGGGAGCACAAAGGAGCTGAGGTCACTCACGGTGGTCCAGCTGTAGTGATAGCCATCTACGTTGAGCACAGGCATGATGTAGAAGGCGAGCTGATTCATCAGACGTCTCATGGTTGAGTCATGCTGATACGAGTTCAGCGCCTGGTTAAAAATAGTAAACAGAGTCAGGACCGAACAGAGGACACTAAGAAAGATTCACTGAGAAAAGCGGAAAGCAACGATGCAACAAAATGATGAATTTTAAATAAAATATAAAATGATGACTTCTAATAGATACATTTGCATTATTGGTGTGCATGAGTACTACAATTTAGTACAATGATTAAGGATAGCTTGATAGCTGTTGGTTAAGCTATCTCGACAGTGAAAGGATGCATAAAATCTACTAATGCAACCATATCAAATGACTCAGCACAATGATCTTTCAAAGGTTGTTGTTTTGTTAAGGCAGTTCGTTAAGGCATTAAATGGTTTAGGATGACACAGCACAAATGGATCCGTGCTAGTGTATGCCCTTCTGTGAGAGGCTCCAGTGCATCCAACACAAACAAGAGGCCTCTGAAGCCCCACGAGTGCACGCTCTGCAGCTTGTTACCAGTTGCTCCAGAGTATTAGAAGCTCCCCGCACCTGTGCGTGTGTGTGCTCTTACTTCAGAGAAAGCGACAAACACACACACACACACACACACACGCACACACTGCTTTCATATCTGCAGAAGATTAATTAAGCTCTGGGTTATGCGAACAGGATTGGTAGGGAGAGATTTGGCTGCCAGGGGTAAGGCTAGACTTGTAATCAGGATCAAGTCAAGGTTAATCTATCTCTCTGCTGAAAAGTGTCTGTGCTCTGCCACACAGTGGTGCATTAGAGGTACTGAACACTACAAGACACGTATTACTTTCCTCTTTCTTCCACTAGAACTGCTGGTACTGTGCTACTGTACAGCACACTACTAACATTCAGTACACTCCTATTAACATTCTTTTCCTGCATCAGCAGGCTAGCTCACTGACCTACCCAGACAAGCTTGAGATGTTATGGGTGTGTGGTGTGAGCGCTTTGACATTTCAGGGTAGTTACAGTGGATTGGGCCTGATGGAGTCCCGTGTGGTATTTGTTCTGTGTTGTCTTCCGCTTCAGGTTCCCTGGGTGGCTTGCCCCAGGGTGGAAGCCATAGTGACTGCCCTCGCAAGCAAACGCACACACACACACACATGCACAAACGCAGGTGCACACACACACACACACACATGCATACGCACATTGACAAATACACAAACACACACATGCATCTTCACAAACACACACACACACACACGTACCTCTTTAACAAACCACTGGCAGAACGCTGGCCCAATCCACTCCCGAGCGTGCACCCCACAGTCAATCCACACCGCCTTCCTGTAGGGCCGCCCTCTCTTCCCCAGCTGAGGAGACACAGCACACAGGTCAGTGCCAGGGGTCAGAGGTCATGTTCAGAGGTCATGTTAAAAGTCCAGCTATAAGGTTACTTATCAGCAGACATCTGCAAGTCCACGTTCAAGAGTGGATTAGAACTTCTTAAAATGTTAATGGTTGATAGTGTCTTGGGGGGTCTTCATGTTGTGAAGTTGCATGTTATTCTTTTTATATGTGATGTAGGGAGTAGTATTTTTTTGGGGGGGGGGATTCAACTTCAATCTCAAACCTCTGGTCTGTCAGGACACAGATACACTGAACAGTCTACTAACTGAACTACAAATCCCAGCATGCATCTACCCTCACCTCCTACCTGAAGCACATAGAGTGGCCGACCCTCATAGGATCTACCCACTGAGAACATGTCCAGCAGATGTGAGTGGGTCCTGTTCATCTCAAACATCCAGCTCTGGATCTGAGGGAGGAAGGGAGGGAGAAAAACAAACAAACAAACAAATGTTAACATCTGAGTAAGTGTGTATCAGCTGAATCTGGCCAATTCCAATTCATTATTTAAAAAAATAACGAGCAGTTATAAAATCCTGGCCTGAATTTGAATTGGAGGGTCAGATCAGAGGGACGCTGTCAAACACAGCCACAACGCAGAGCTGAGATCTGAGCGAGGAGATATTAAGTCATTTCGCACACTGTAGCCGCGGCCCATTCATTTCAGCTGTCATGAATTCAGTTTTAAGTCTCTGCACATATTTCACAGTGTGCTGGCAAAACACAGTTGAAAAAGAAGTACTATTTCATCCCTTTGCTGTGTTTTCACAGCTACTAAATTACACAGATCATCATACAGATGCCTGGTCTTGTTTAATACCGTGGTTTCAATGAGGCAGGCTACTAACTACATGTGTGTCCTTGGAGCACTGAATGTGTGTTATAACCATCAAGATTTCAAACTGTTTCTCTCATTTTAAAACATCTGAAATGAGTTTAAACAATTGCATTTCTGATACTTTCAAAAGCTATACTATATGCTTGCTGTGAAATCTGGGCCACGAGAATGTAAGATGCAAGGTGTGTTATATGAGGTGTCGGATGGTAGACACCTACTTTATAGCCCAATCCGAGCCATTGGCCATTCATCAAGACATCCATCTTGACTGAAAATGACTAAACCGGGCAGCAAGGCAGAGGATCTCAGCTTGCACGCATTAGAAACTGGCACCCCAGCTTCAGTACAAAAGAGAACCTGTCCCGGCTAATGATGTGTTAGCGGAGTTCCACTGACGTTCAAAATAGACTCAAAATAGACCTTAAACCTGTTGTTTGGTTGAGAATGGAAATGCATTTGTGGCCTGCCTTAGTATGTTCATGATTTAGAGAGGCTGAATGCTAAAGATCTTCTCTGGGGGACTGCGAGCGAGCGGCTAGCTGGTAGAACAGACACAGTCTGAAGGCACGTTTAGGCCGTGACGCTCAGAGCCTGGGAATGAGATAGAGGGGGAGGGAATGGGGGGCTTTTGAAGCTGCCCTGTCACTCGGAAATGATTGGGCACGCCACAATCCTGTGTGACTGTGACCGTCAGCACAGAGCCGCCGGCTGCGTCTGATGCCCCATCAGAGTGCACTTGGTCACGGGCACCTCAAAGACAGGATCGGAGGAGGAAAGGAACCATAACAGGTGGCGGATATCCCCCAGGACAGACCTGACCTTGTCCCAGTGCAGATCCACCACAGACCTAGGCCATATCTGGGCCATGTCTACTGGGTCCCCAGAAGAAAAAAACTGGGTCCCACTTCATATTAAGCGTCCTTATTATGATATCTTTAAATAGGTCATTAATACTTAATCTTATTCTCAGGCAAATGCATATTATTATCTCATGTGTATGCATGTTATGTATGTTAACCATAAGCCTAATAGTAACATAGGGGCATCTTGTTATATAGTAATACAACAAATACAGTGCACTTATCTAACTAAATATTAAGTATGTAGTACTTACAGACCATTATTATAAACAGGGGCCCTGAACTGTGTCAAATAATCACAATGAATGCATGGTCTAGAGCACTATACATCTGCGCTCAACATGGATGATTTCAGGTGCGGCTTCCGACTGAAATTGAAGGTTGCCACTCTCTGATCTTCAGAGACAATGAGAGTGGACGTCTGGGAGTGGACATCTTAAACAATGAGAGTGGACGTCTGAGAGGTGTGTTAGGGGACAGGAGAACCAACCTCTTCCAGGGAGTGATAGACCTCGTAATCGTACTGCAGCACCGAGCGGCGCCTTCTGGAGGACCGATATCCCGTCTGCTTTTCCATTTCCTTTTGAAGGTTGGCGATGAGCACCCTGCGAATCACATTGGGGTCGTGTTGAAAGCAGATGTTCTGTGTCGACAGCAGGCAGTTTATCACAGAGTATCACAGCACATTAAAAGACAGCCAGTGCTGTCCTTTAATGTGGGGATGATGCATTTGTGAAAGCACATGGAGATAATCTCTTTTCTTTCCACCACTCCGGTCTCTTCAAGAGGTCATTCCAACTTCCAAAACAGAACACTGAAGTGATCACTATTTACTTGACAACGCTTTTGTCATGTTTTATTGTTGGGCAGCTATAAAGAGATGCTGAGTTATGGTATCTGTCAGAGATAATCAAAATCACTTCTCTTAGTAATGTATTGATTGTCAGATGTTCAATGACCACCTTGGCAAATTTCTGACTCAAATGGATTTGATGTGGTGTGTCATCTGTGAGGAATGTTTTAAATACATTAAAGGTTACAAAACAATGCAAGAGGGCAAAAAAGAGGGTTCTCATTAAGTTGAATTCCAAGGGCTATTCTCACAAAAACATCTTCCAAAATCAGAGCAAGTCACCTACACCGCAGACCACCAAGGATAAGTAAGACACAACATTCACAAATTGTTCTTCCTCTTGTATGCATTCACACGGCTCGTATTTCAAAGCCTTTAGTTACTGGCTAGGCTGAAACCCATCAGCGTGTCAGGTTTGTTTAGATACCTATACTAGGAGAGAAATCAAAGGAGAGACGGGGAGAGGGAGGGAGACAGGGAAAATATCCCAAGGGGCTAAACATTACAATCTCAAACACAAAAGAGTCTCTCTCTGTGTGTGTATGTGTGACTGTGTGTGTATGATTCTCACTTTCTCTCTCTCACTCTCTCTGTGTATGTGTGTGTGTGTGAGAGTGAAATAAAGTACATCGTTTCAGGAGAGAGTGGAGGGGATAGGGTCGGTGGTGGGAGTGTTTGTGTGTGAGTGTGAGTGTGTGTGTGTGTGTGTGTGTCTGTGTGTGTGTGTGTGTGTGTGTGTGTGTGTGTGTGTGTGATAAACTACATTGTTTCAGGAGAAAGTGGAGGGGATAGGGAGTATGAGTGTGAGTGTGTGTGTGAGTGTGAGTGTGAGTGTGAGTGTGTGTGTGTGTGTGTGTGTGATAAACTACATCGTTTCAGCTGATCCTGTTGACTGACAGAGAGGGAGATGAAAGGTGTTTCAGGGGGAAGCAGTGAGAGGGAAGGGTTGGAGTTGGAGAGGGGGAGGGGAGGGGGAGAGACTGGTTTATTGCATTGATACCATTGCAAATCATATGGTATCTGTGAGGCGCATATGGGCTACAATCCCAGAAAAAAAGAAAGAAAGGAGAAGATAATGTCAAGAAAGGAGGAGAAAAGGAGGTGAGGAAGAAAAGGAGGAATAAGAACCACCACTGCAACAATATCACCAAGAATGACAACAACAACAACAACAACAACAACAACAACAAAGGGTAATGAGAGAGAGCAAGGCCATCAGCCTGCAGGAGAGGTGGGTGATGGGAAACTGGAGGACTCATTACTTATGCTGGATGTGCTTCTGCTGGAGATGCAGGTGCAGACCTTGAGTGAGATTCCGACCCACATGGACGTCCACTGGATTGCCCTCCTGGATCAGAGAGGCACTGTTGGGTTGCCACAGGTCTACCTGCAAGCGCAACACACACACACACACACACACACACACACACACACACACACACACACACACACACACACACACACACACACACACACACACTGTCTGAAAGGGCATTTATAGGTCTCCCCTCTGTGCCCGTGACATTTTCATGATATGTTAAATCAAAACGTAAGCGTTGTTACCTAAATCTGTTCTTTATTTAACCAGTGGACATATTATATCAGGTAACAGCTACCTCTTCTCAAGAAACGTTGATTCACGAGCACATTTATTAAAAAGTCAGTTCAAATGTTTCTCTTTGAACAAAAAAAGGTTCATTTTGCTCTCTTCAGGGCCATGAACCCATCTCAGCACATCTCTTTCAAATGGTTAAGCGGTCTGTCTGTCAAGACCTTTTGAAATTAAACCCTCTAATTCATGTTTCAAAGACATCTTGGGATGCAACGCACAAAAAAAGAGGAGCTTTTGACTTTGAACCTTATTCCACATTGGCCTCAGGCTTCATTGGGATGGGATAGGATGGGAATCGGACTGATTCTACACCTGGTGAAAAGATCAATATTTCCAGACAGCTCAGAGCAGCCGTCAGTC
Source organism: Clupea harengus (assembly GCF_900700415.2). Classification (NCBI taxonomy): domain Eukaryota; kingdom Metazoa; phylum Chordata; class Actinopteri; order Clupeiformes; family Clupeidae; genus Clupea; species Clupea harengus. Next base: position 4,218,670 of record NC_045168.1, read on the forward strand.
TCTAGCTCTGTGGGAATTCTGGCTGTTTGGACCGCAGGGCTGTGGAGGCAGGCAGCCTTAGCGCTAATGCTAATGACCCAGAGAAACCCAGACCAGATACACAGCACAGACACCAAAGGCCTTCAGGGCTCCCACATCACACAAGCCCCAGACTTTAACCTCTGGCTTCCAGCTCAAGTCTGCTCTTTCACAGCCTGCCAAGAGATTGCGCTTTTGTTGGTTTTGGTCGTATTAACGAGGCAATTAGGCATGAGAGTAAAGGGCTGGATTGTGGTGTTTTTTTCAGGTGTGGCTATTTTCAGAAGTTATTGATGACACTGGATTTTATGCTGTCCTACTGCAAGCTCTAACTGAAACCATCTGGAATAGAGATGCAACCGAGAAAAGACCTGTTAAACATGGAAAGCCATTGCTGATTTGGTTGTTTGTGGCTGCTCAACTCCATTACCTTCTAATGACGGTCTTCGCTTGTTGTCTTTCACTAAAAGCGAATCAGTTGGGATTCAGAGATCGTTACTGACACTTGACTCACAGTGTTGAGTAGATATAGTGCAGAATTATTTTCCCCTCAATTTTTCAATTTTAATTCATTTTGCACCACATAGTGCTTTTGCAGAAATTATATTATATTTTCATGGGGATATTATATTTTAATGGGGATATTATATTTCTTGATAAAGCGTATTAAGCTCTTAAGAAGCATTGAAGAAGAAGTAAAGTATTTAAAATTAACCCATTTTCTCAGCATGAGACCAACAGAAATGTGGAAATAATACACCGACTAGCTGATACTTTATGAGAACAGACACGGTATACATTTTTATCAGTGGTTGTGGTTTCTGGGCATCAAACCCAAGACCATGGTGTTAGTGAGACTTTGCTCTATCACTGGACACACACACACACACACACACACAAATACACACACAAACACACACACACACACACACAAACACACGCTTACATGCTGTGAGTGTGATGATCAAACGGAGGAAAGCCATAACAACCCGAACACACCCCAGCACACCGAAGGCCTGTGTAAACACTCAAGCCCCTGTGCAGTTTAAAGCTTCTGAGTCGTGGTTAGTAATGTGGGCAACATGGTGCTGAGTGCGAGACTGTGCAAACAGCACACAGGCCTGATACTAGTGGGGCAGTGTTCCACATGAGACAGAGATGGATCTGACTGCCAAGGCATCCTCTCTCTCTCTCTCTCTCTCTTTCCTCTCACTCTCTCTCACTCTCTCTCTCTCTCTCTCTCACTCTCTCTCTCCTCTTTCTCTCTCTACCTTCTCTGTCTGTCTGGGTAAAAGCTCTCTCTGTTCCTTCCATATGTACATTAAGCAGTGTTGTGCTTGAGATTTAATAAAGTTTTTCAGTAAAAGGAATGCAAAATATTATCATATTTTCAATAATGTAGACTTTGCATTTGAACTTGTATTGGAAGATTTGCAGTCCCTCTTCAGAGCAGGCAGACAGGCTTCAGTGTGCAGGGTGCTGGGTGTGAGGTTAAGACATGAAGAAGGTGAGAAAACATCTGGATGAATGGACATTTTGGTTTTCAAAGATTGCAGTGTGTGTGTGTGTGTGTGTGTGTGTGTGTGTGTGTGTGTGTGTGTGTGTGTGTGTGTGCATATGTGAAGGCGTTAGGTGCATCTGCATGTGTAAAAATGTATGCACACATGTACTTGGGTGTGTGTGTGTGTGTGTGTGTGTGTGTGCATATGTGAAGGCGTTAGGTGCATCCGCATGTGTATATGCACACATGTACTTGAGTGTGTGTGTGTGTGTGTGCGTGTGTGAATCCACTCTATAAGCCCATGTTCACTTCCAGCTGGATCTCATTCTAGACTGTAGGAGCGGTACTGTCGACTGGCCCACATGCTTCTTAATGAACTGCTTTAATGGCTTGCAGAGGGTGGGAGCATGTGGAGCTATGGATTGTATATGACCCAGAGAACTCAGCTCCAGCTGGGTGCTTCATAGAGTTGGCATAGTCTCAACCAACATAAAGATTAGGAGGAGCTCATTTGAGCTCAGTTCAGTTTCAGCTCATTTGGTTCTCAGAGCGACTGTTCAGTGCAGAGGGGAGTGTTAGGGTGCACTGTGTTTTGTTCTTAGGGACTGTGCAGGTTTGGAGGGTTAGAACATTATGTTTATTTCTATATTATATGTTTATTTATATAACCTAACCATATAAATACACTATTTGGCTGTTGGTTGTTGATGGTTGCCTTTGTGTCTTTAGAGTGTTTTGTGCCACGTCATGGAGGATTAACATTGTGTTTCTCACTTTCCCATTTAAACAGACATCTGAGATGTGAAGAATGAAAACTTAAGCTCAACCCATTGTGAATACTCATGAATTTAAGACTTTAGGAATAGTCAGAATGAATATTTTAAGCCTGTTTGGATAGGATAAGTCAAAAGGTGTGGACAGTTGATAGTCTGCCAGGCTATGTCAGATGTCACCATCTGTTGGCTGGTCAGTCCAGCGGCGCACCTGCCTTTTCCATTTCAGCTCACGAGGAGTGATGCTTATTGTGTGCTCGGGCTTGCAATGTGTGCAGGCTCCTATACCTTAACTGTATCTCTGTCTTTTTCAACTGCCACTCTTCTATTCTTAAAAACTCACATGTGACACTGTGATATTTGCAAGGTCACAGAATGATCAGCTTTTAGAAGACAACACCCCCCCCCCCCCCCCCCCCCTCCATCGGCAAACATGAGGACTCCTCCGTGCTCTTTCCACTATAATCACTTCAGAGAGTTGAGGACTTGACAGACATAAAAGAGAACCCCAATAAAATGTCAGCAGCCTTTTGAGATCGGTGATGTAACAGTCTGGGAAAACATAGCTGGCATTCCGGGAGGCGTCCATGTCACCCTGCGGGCGAGGAGTGTGAACGGGGGCTGCGAGGGAGCCGCGCCTGTGCACATGGAAACAGGGAGCGGCAGCTGTCCAAACAGGGGGCAAGACCACAGACAAGACCTTCAGCTTTGACTTCTCACACTTTCCAACCTGACCCTGAAAGTAGCCATGGCCCGGCCATTATGTCCTCGAGCAGTGTGTGGAAAAGAAACACGGTGTTCACACAGTCGTATAGGCAGGAATGTGGGGACTTTCTCTTTTTTTCTCATTGGCCCATGTGCTGATGCATTTACACCACCGGTGCAGAGCTGCTCCTTGAGTCGAATGGCTGCGGCATATTATTGTAAAGGTGCGGTATTTAGTAGACGTTTTCATCCAAAGCAATAGTAGCATAGTAGCATGGTAGCATGGCAGGGTAATTATTGCCAGGTCGGAAAGACAATATCATTGAGTAGATTTGCAAGTATGCCCACACTAACAGAGCGGTTTCCAGGACTGTTCATTCCATAAACTCTACTTCTCCGTATCATCCACGCTGGGAGGGAATGTGGGTATTGGTAATGTGGGCCTTCAGCACACTGTCATAACAGATTCATCGGTTTTATTGCTATCTGTGAAGTGCTGAGCAGTTTGGTTAAGAACCTTCAGTGTGACTAACTGAATGAAGGCTGCATTTTATCATCAACATGTGTCCAAGATGTCCAGCACAGTACGGACATGCTGACCACAAGACACAGCTTTAGTCTTATGGTGAACATACCCATCTCCCATGGTCAGGGTCCCAGAGAGCTGTCGAACTGCAACAGGTGAATTTGGGAAATATTTTAGGATGTTTTCCAGTGTTGGCAGTGCTTTCAGGCAGGTCTTCAAACTTTTTGATTAATACACATCGCCTTAATACAGGTTTCATTTAAAGTTAGCAGAATTGTTCTTATGCATTTTTCATTATGTTAATAGGAAATAAGATCAGAAAGCTTGAATAAGATTGGTGCAAGCATTGTTAAAATAAAAAAAATGTTTTATTCAATGCTATCAGTCTTATAATCTAATGCAGAACCAGCATACTTGATAAGCCCTACAAATGTATCAAATGCACCACACTATTGCACTACATTTTAATATATTTTATTACTACCAATAATACTTTATGAAATATTTTGGTTTTGATGTGAATTGGAATTCAGCCCTGAGCAAGATCTCATTCATAGCAATACTACAAAAAAGCCCTTAATACCATGTTAACCCATATGGGCCCCTGAATATATTAAAATATGCAGATGAAAGAAAAATAAACCTTTTGTGATGAAAAGCCCCCCCCAAAGCACACATTAAATATGAAGCCAAGAAGGTGTTTTTTAATCTTCTTCAAAGACACACGCACATTGCTGAAACACGCAACCATGTAATTGTTCAAACAGAAGACCGTTAAAGCCTGGCTGTAAAGTGCACAGCATCACATACTAATCACATGTAACATGAACCAGATGGATGCCTTCTACAGCTGAGACAACTACATACTGGAGGCCTGTTGTTGACATTGTAATTTCTGAAAGGCATTGATGTAGAGGGAACATGAAAAAGCTGCAGTAATTCTTAATGTCTGTGATATGAATGATTGGATTGGACTTACCGTCATATTCTGAAAGAGTTTCTGGAGAAGCTCAACATCTTCGTGGCCATCTGGTGTGATTCTGAAGACCTGGTTGCTGCAAAGGCAAATAAGCACTGTAAGTTCACAACATAACGTTAGTACTAACTTAAGACATCAAAAATAATATACAAATTGGTGCATCCAACTGTGTTCCAGGAAGAGAAGAGAAGGGTAGGAAAGCTGTAAGCTATAAAAGTCCACATAGTAAGACTCTCAAAGACCAATAGTCTAAAACTAAGTCAGAGGATCTGAAGAGGCAACATGTAAACGGTTCAGATGCTAAAATAGGTTCCCCCACAATAATGGACCTTTTTGAAACATGCTGGCTATGCTGGCTGTATGTCCTGCTGGCTGTCTATTCAAAATGTGAAACAATGTGCAGACGTATGTCCTGCTGGCTACAGGACACATCTCTGAGGATACTTGTGCTATTCTCTTCAAACTTTCTTTTCCAAACGACCCAGAGCTTTAACCATTTTCACAGAGACGTCCAGGCTATGGCTTTCACTGCGTCTACAAGTACTGCCGTGGACATGCCGAAAAGTTAGATAAAAGACTAGATAAACACGTATAAAACATGTTTGCACTACCGTTAAGAAGACACGGTCACATAAACAGGTCAATGAATGGGGTGAAGGCTACGAACGGCGGCCATTAAAGTCCCAGGCTAGTGCCTTTCTGCAGATTTGTTGTCTAAATAAGACTCCACCTGACAGGGAGGCCACAGCACTCATGCGGTGTTGGGGATTGTTCAGTCAGGACAGGGACTCTCACGTGAAGGTCTGTAACATACATACGGACATACAGAGATCAGAGGGCTGGTGAAGTACTATTCCAGTCTTATTGCTGTACAGCAACTGGTAAAGGTAGGTGCTAGCAACCCCAAGGACATGGTTTTGTCAGAGAGGATTCATACTGGTTAGGTCTCTGCCTTACTCATACTATAAGTCAGTTTGGCAATAAAGTATTGGCTTAATGACTAAATGTACTGTAAATAACTAGAAGTAACACCCCCACACAGACACAACGTTAAATTAAATGGCTGATATTCCTTTAAAAAAGAACCAATCATTTATCAGGTCAATTTTATGTTATATTATTTGGAGATTACTGGTTAGATGAGGGTCATCCTTATCAATGTCTAGGAACAATGGTAGTGCATCTTTGCTTCATTAACTGCGTTAATTAAGTCAACACAACTCAGACTAAATATGCTTTCCAAAAGACACGTCATTGTATGAATTTACTCTCATTCCAGTATACTGTATTTCAACACACCCCTGTAAGTAATGACGAATTTGCATCAAGCAAAACCACGAAAGTGTTAGATGTTCTTTTTACAACCCCCCCCCCCCTCCTTAAGTCTGGTGTGGGGGTGACACACATCCCTTGGGCTGACACATATCCCATGTGAAACATACCAGATTGACACCACCTGCTTTTGTGTCCCAGATGGCATCAGTGTCATCCTGATATTTTACAGACTCGGAGTGAACACCGGAGCTGGCATACCCTGCCACACCTCTTCTGCCTTCATTGTTGCCGCGGTGACGTATGAGCTTGTGGTGTGGTGTAGTGTGGCAAGGTGGGCACTGCGGATATAAAGACTTGGGTGTGGCACCCCGGCGTTCCCTCATGCTAGCCCTGCTGATGTATGTCTGCAGCCAGACAGACAGAGAGGTCTGCTCTTAATGTAAACCGCCAGATGAAAAGCAGAGCCAGCTATAAGTAGGGGATTTGGAGGCCACGTCACTGACAGCCATCATCTTAGACGGAGAAAAGAAAAAAAGAAAAGAAAAAAAGAGAGAGGCCCTGCCACTGTCTCCAGTTAATGCAACTCAACCCGCATTGAAAAGAAAATGACAGATAATTGTGTAGAAAGAGGCTCGACCTTGTCTAAGCCTAGCTTTTAGCTCGGGACAAATCTAAAACAAAATTATGTCATGACAGGGTTATTGTTGCAGACTTAAATTATGTTTTGTTTGAACTGCCACCACTACCAAGTTCGCAGTTGTAGATGTTGAATTACCAGAATTCAATTTACACAAGTTACATGCCCGCCTACACATACAAATATGCATTAGCATCAGACAAAAAGAAGCTGTCTGAAGTGAAATGTACTTCCTCTTGAAATGCAAAGTAATGTAGTTGCCCCTTTTTTCAGTGACTATGCCACATAAATCTCACCGAAGTTAAGCTCTTTTGATTGAACATCTCTTGATCTTCTTTGTCTGACAGTACCAGTATGTATTTGGAATAGATCAAAGTGAATGCAGTTTGACTTCTTCCAAAGTTGACTTGAACTGCAACCAGACAACTTTGAAGTCAGATTCAAACAAATCTACATTTCTGTTTATACAAACATTTCATTTTGGATAGTCAGTTATAACATTAAGTTACATTTGGTTAGTTAGTAGCTATAAAGTTCCAATGTACCATTCCAACAAACCCAACTGGTTGCTATGGTTGCTAACTAACCCCAACCATAACCTGACCCTCGCCTTTACCTCTCAGAACCCTAACCTTTGTTCTAACCATAACCATGAACTTACCCTGACCTTTAACCCAAATCACAGCGTATTTGCATCCCCCCTTCTCAACAGTAGAGTCATGTTTTATGGTTGACTGTGCCTAATAAATCCCAGTAGATCCCCCATCTGTTTATAACTCACCCATGCCTTTATTATTTATCCTAGCATTGCATTTGCTATTTTCAGAGACCAAGACATATAAATGATTTAGCTGCAGTATATCTGTCTGACTGATACAATATGGATACAATATGGAAACAATGGCCTGTCATTCTTCAGGCTGGTTTTTCAAACACGTGCAATGAATCCTTTAATGGGATGGCAGAGAGGGACATCCTGGCTGTGTGGAGACGGAATCACCACTACTGCCAAGATCAGAGAGGCGTTAACGTCTCTCGGCACAGTGTCTGTATATTTTAATTGCCATTGTCTTTACATCTCTTTCCAAATAACAAGTATGGGAGTGTGGAATGTGTCAGATGTGGGAAGTTCTACACATTCTAAACATGCAGACGATTCATTCAATAATAACAATATTTAGGACAACATTGATATGTTGCCATGTCAACATTTCTGAATTCTATAATACCCAGTGGTTCTGAGCATGACCTTATAAAATATTTTTTTCTCGATAACTGCTGGGTATGCAGCTGTCAAAGCATCGCTTGACTATTCAGTGTACAGAGTACCCAGTTTATATTAATCAAAGAGTCGAACAAACTGTTGGTGAGATATTTATGCTCCTGTTTTCGCACACGGTCTCGTGTCTGCCAAACCACATAAGTAGCTGCAACATCATTAACAAAAACATACTTCACTCAGTCATTTAACTTTTCACATACATCTGTGAGTGCCACTTCTGTGTAACACAAACACATATTTATATTTCAGTCTTCAGATGTTTTCCCCCGAGGCTTGTGGTTTGTGTGTTTCAGTGTAAGTTTTATTAAAATTACACATTGAGTCATCTCTAAAGGGCTGCAAGAAAGATTTAAATGCATATGTGAGTTTAAAAGCGCCAGAGCAACTGTCATAAATTCACTGAGAAATGCCGTTACTAACTAAACCCATAGACACTTTGAAATGGTAAACTGTTTCATTTTATATTCATTGTATCAAATTCACACATGAAATCATTATCTATTTGCAGAGGTGTAAAGTAACGAATTACATTTACTCACGTTACTGTAATTGAGTAGTTTTTTTGTGTACTTTGTAATTTTTAAGTAGTTTTTGAAATCGGTAATTTTACTTTTACTTAAGTAGATTTTGACTGAAGTATTGTACTTCGCTACATTGGAAATTCCATCCGTTACTGAGTAAAAAAAAAAAAACATAGTTCAAGGTGAGAATCGCGCACGACAATTCTAGCTGCAGTGGTGGATGCTGCATAGAGTGGATGATGGAGTCGATGCAAGGCACTGGTGCCGAGTCACGAGAGATAGAGATGGCGGAAGATGATAGTGCGGACTGCCAACAAGCTGCGGTCAACCAACAAGCTGAAGCACCGAACTTTCCGCCAGTTGAAATTAAAGAAGATGAAGAAAACCCGTGGCCACATCTCAGCAAGCAGTTTGCCTTCCAACGTAAAAGAGGCAACAGCTATATAATGCTGTGTAAACTGTGCCTAACCCACCAGTCAGAACTTTCTGCTTATAAAAATTCATCTTCAAATCTGCGCAAGCATGTGTTGGTAAGTACAGTATTTGTCCCTTTCCATTAGTAGTTCAGACAGCATTTTTGTCGTTTAGTTAGCTTTGCTCCATTAAGCAAAATATGCGTTTCATGGCACTAGTAGCCTCATTTTGGCTAGCACTTGCAACCGCCCTGAGTATGCTAACGTCGACAGCCGTCATCCAATAGACTAATAATAATTCCATTCCTGTCTTCCATTCGTTTCAGGTCATAGCATTATTATGTTCAGTCTCTCATATTGTGTTAAAGACTGCAGATCAGTCATCAGCAATGAAATACACCACATACACTGATATTAGGCTAATCATTTGGCTGGCTCCCATGCCTTGAAACAGAGCAACGTGAATGCGCACACCATCGTTGTCAGACAGTTGGACAAGTCATGTGTATGTCGTTATCTGGAATTTATCACGATGTTTAGTCAGATAAGTGGTGGCTTTGCAACGTGCAGGTCTTTCATGTTCATGCTCAGGGGTCTCGGTTAGCAAGAATTGAGGATTATGAATTGTGATGCATGTAGAAATAGAAAATAATGCTATAATTCTGTATATATACTGTAGGTCTGTCATCTCAAGTTGCTATTTCTGTGTTATGATGCACTCTTGATGGCAGCTCAATACTTAATTGTCAGAAATGTTGTTTGTCATTCTACAGGTCATTCTAGTCTGTCAGACAACACCTTGACCAGATGTTGGAAGCTGGAGCAAGTTGGACAACATTAATAAGATGAAGATGATTTATCTTCCTCAATGAAGTCCAAAAGGTCAGAAGGTACAGGCGAGTTAGAAGGGTACCTAGCCTGTGTCTCAGTCAATATGGATCTGCTGAACACCTTTCAGAATATCAAAAAACTGTCCCGGAAACTCAATACTGGCCTACCTGACTCGGCCGCCTGCGAGCGACTCTTCAGCTGTGCTGGATTGCTGTTCAGTGCAAAGCGAGCCCGGATGAACTCTACTCACCTTGAAAATCAGCTGCTGCTCAAACTCAACAAGAAGTTTGTAGACTAATGTTCTAAAGGTGGACATAAGTAAAGTAACCAAAGTTTACAGTGGGGCCGCGGCAGCGGCATTTTAACTTTTTATTTTAGCTGTCATGTGGTTCATAAGTTCAAAAGTTCTTAAATGTTGTGTTGACATGTTTAATGTTTAACATGTTTAATGTCATTGCACCTATATTCCTAAAGATTCTCCTTTAATTAAAAATAACTAGTTTTTGTATTGGATTTATGACCCCTTGTCCTTTTTTGCACTATATAGGAGCGGCCCCCATCAAGTTGTTGAAAGTAACTAAGTAACTTTTACTTAAAGTACATTTTAAATTAACTACTTTTTACTTTTACTTGAGTAGATTTTTAGATGGGTAATTTTACTTGTACTTAGGTAAAATTTCATCAAAGTAATTGTACTTTTACTTGAGTACAACATTTCAGTACTTTTTACACCTCTGTCTATTTGCGAGAAAGCAGTTTTAAACCTAACAGCAGAAGCATTGTTTGGCACATACAGCTTTCATCATCTGTTACTTACTGACTACAGTAGGATGTTTACATGCGCGCGTACACACACACACACACACACACACACACACACACACACACACACACACACACACACACACACACACACACACACACACACACACCGAGTGGCACACAGTGTCTCGTGTCTACTGTCACCATCCATAACTAGCCTGGAGCCTGTCCAGGAACGGTCTCACACCAGAAGACTCACACACGGCAATGGACTCACACACACCAGCGGACTCACACTCCCTCATTCATTTCCAGTGAGGAGACAAAGCCTGGCAATCAGCATCTAAGTGTGAGGTGTGAGGGACGGGACCCCTCGACTGTGCTAGGTGTGCATGCATACGGATGGCTATTCTGGACGAGGGGTCTACTGATTGTGCAGCCATCTTCAGAGACGCCAGCTGTTTACAACACATTGGATTGGACAGTCTCCTGATTTCACATATCTGCACACACACACACACACACACACACACACAACGCAGGTTCCAAGAAACAAACTCACCAGCAGCATGTAGCAGAGGGGTGTAAGGATAGGATAGGGAATCTGTGTCAGAACTACTGTGTAACTTGTGTGAGTCTGTCTATATAGCGTTTGAATGAGTTTGCCCCTTCAAACACCTCTTCACTGTAAGATCAAACTGCCATGTGCCAAAGTTTCTCTCAGTGTTTTCTTCCTTTGTCTCCCTTAGTAACCGTCTTTGTTGCTCAACATCTTATTAGAGTAACTGGGCTATGATGATAGTGTTCACGTTTAAAGCTTTGCTCCGTTTTGGAACTTCCGAATTCACGTTCCCGATTGCTGATAGGGCCTGTTATTTACGAGCCTGGCTTGATGCCCCCGTCCATCTCAGCTGTTAACACCTTGCAGGGAATTACAGAGGGGGGGGGGGGGGGTCATTGTCTGTCATTAGGGGCCCCTCTCCTCTCCTCTCTCCTTTCCTCTATCTGAAGCCATTTACACGGAGCCACAGGAAGGCAGAGGCCCCCGCTAATAAAAAGCCACAGAGCCCACACAGGGGGAGGAGGCGTGAGAGGGAACAAAGACTACTGCCGCTCGCTGCCGCTCAACCCAGTTTGTTAGGGGCTCCTCAAGGGTTGGTTCCACACTTGGTTCCACCTAGTTTGAAGGAGCACCACATGAAATACTCTACCTTAGTTTGTGAAGGTGAGCACCCTTTAGCAGACCCGAGTGGAAACTAGATAATCCCTAACAGTGACAGGGTGGGTACCACACTTCTTGAGAAAGAAAACACACTCATTTTGGTGTGCTACTGAGGGGTCGGGGTGGGGATGGGGGTGGGTGTGACCTCATGAGAACCAGTCCTACATTGGAGATACTCGCAAACATGCAGAACTAGCTGTTGGCTAAAAGGGTGTTATTTCCTGATGATTGCCTAGATCGCCAACCATAATGACTTCATAAAAAAACACTTCACTCTTTCAAAGTGCGACAGCTTGCTGACCTGCACCGTAAAAGTCAACTTGCATGTAGACAGCTGGATGAAAGTATTGTTTGCCGCATATAATGTACCTTCATGTATGTGTCGGTCCATTAGCAAATGCAGACACTCACAGACAGTAGTTACAGCCCATGACTATACAATAATAATGTAATAGGCTGGGGCTAGTCTATCCAACACATCATTAAACGCTCCCAAATCCATTCTGCCATGACGACTTAGGGCTGCATATCTATTCATTAGTGTTTTCGTTCATATGTGCAGAGATATAGAGTGGTTTTTAAGTGAGGGGCTTTCCTGGCGTCGACCACTAATAGCTAGTTGTTCCCCCGTTGTCTGTGGCCCAGCTCCAGTGCGGAGCTGACTTGCTTGTCACAGATAAATGGAGCCCAATTATCAGGCAAATCACTCTGTCATTCCTCTAGCACAGGGATCCCAGTGGACCTCTGAGTTTCCCAGTCATAACAGGGACTCTCCAATAGAGTAGTGTTCAAAGTGCTGCTCCTGGTGCACACACACACTCTCTCTCTCTGTATATTGTTCTCCCACTCTCGCTCTTTCGGTCTCCCTCATCCCCCCCCCCCCTCTCTCTTTCTCTCGATCAATTCAGTTCAATTCAAATGTGCTTTATTGAGATGACAAATTACACACTGTGTGGCCCAAGCATTCACAAGAACGGTAAAGGATAAATAAAAAAGGAAAAAGGAAGAAAAAAACACATTTCTACTCAATACACTAACTCATTGTGTGTGTGTGTGTGTGTGTGCACGTGCGCTCATACTCCCTCTTTCCTCCTCTCCCTCTCTCTCTCCTTCTCTCTCTATCCATCTCTCCATCTCCCATGTGTCCCCCTTCCCCATCTCTGTGTGTTCCTCCGCTGTCCATCAAGCATATCCCACAGCTCTCTCACTGACAATAAGCATTTCATTCGTCCCCTGTCGACTCGTTTTTGGGTTGGTCTGTTGCATATTATCTTGCGGAGTGAATGACAGATGAAAGAACGTGCTTCAGAGCAGATACAGGCACACTGAAAGAGTGGGACTGGACCCCCCCTTTGTAATGAGCAACAAATATCCCATAATTGTCATAAGGAAAGAGGAAACTACATTAACGTCTTTTTCTCTCTTTTAAAAACAGTTTTCTGCAATGCTGTTCTGTGAGAGTAGTCTGTAAGAGGAGTGTGTGACAGTTGTGTGTGAGAGTAGTCTGTGAAGTGGTGCTACTCCCATTACAATCAAAGACTTGGGAGCCACCAGTCATCTCTGAAGTGTGACGCATCACAGCATTGCATTTTCTTGCATTTGCTTCAACCTAAACTAAAGGAGAACCACATGAAATACTGTAGTTTGGAGTGAGGAGTTCCCAAAAGCAGTAAATTAGGTAAAACACTTTTAGTCTCGTAAGACACTTCAAATGTCTCAGCACAGAACGTTTAACACCGACTACATGAACACACGTGCTACATTAACTGAGTATAACCACCACTGCGAATGAACAAATCTGCTTTTACTGAACGTGACCACCCTGTAAATGAACAAACTATCAACCTTTAGGCCTATTGGATGTAACTAGTCCCGTGGCTGCCGCTAGGTTGCTTGTGAATGCGCTGCTATGAGGTGCGAGTGAAGCGGAATGCCCCTGAGGTATGAATAAAGTATACACTGTAAGCTGCACACTGTAGGTCTGAGGGAGGGGGTGTGCCTGTGGTCATAGAACATGATTTGAAGTTACCCTTTGGGTGTTTTGAGTAGTTAAATTATGTGCTGTTTATTTTATTTATTTAAAAGAAAAATCATAGGAGATGCCTATAGAAATGTAGTAGTAAGATAGTGAAGAAATCAGAAAAATTATAGGCCCGTGTAAAAAATAGTTTTTTTTTACTCCTGATCAAAAGTTTTAAAGAATCCTGAGACCCAAACATACTCTTTCTCATATGTGGCACAGATCATATTCTGCTGGGGGGGGGGGGGGGAGAGTCTTTACAACATCACAGAATAAAATCGCATTCGACATGGGAAAAATCAACCTTCATGTGCCCCAAAACAAAATATTCTCTTCTCAGCGCTAATATTTACAATCCGACTGGGGCACCACTCACTAGGTCACAGGCACGAATGAAATATCTGCAGACGCTGTCTTTCACGTACCTTCGCGTAAGCATGGAATGAATGAGAGAAGAAAAAACTTACCCAGCGTAGCGATTGTTGTAAAGGTAGGCACCGACGGGACATACCACATTGCTGGAAATTATAACACAGCCCAGCAAAACTGCGGCGTGCAGAGAGTGTCCCAAACTCACTCCCATACTCAACCAAATTACGAAATGTGATCACGCTGCTGTTTTGAAAAGTTTGCATCGGCAATTCTGCACCGGCATCTATGTGATACAGTAGACTTTTTCAACAGATTAGGCTTTATGAAATGCCCTTGGGGATCCTTGGCGTCTGCTGTCCCGTTGCGTGCTGCCGCGGCTCTTGTGATATGGGGTGCTACGGCACAGGTGTGAGCAAAGTCGTCCAGCTGCAGATGTGAAGGCAGTTACCACCTCAAACTCCAAGTGGGAATATGGTAGCATCCTGGCTTTTAAAATGTTGAGATTGATGTCACGTGACACAATGACAGAGGATATAGCTACCCCCCACCCCACCCCACCCGCCCAATTGAGTTGTTAAGAAACTCAGCGGGTTGGGTCCAGTGCATTTAAAGCCAATTTATCACGGTAGCCCCATGGTAGTTATAGTTGCCACTTTCTATTTGAGTTAGTGTTACAGACTATTTAAAAAACACACATCATTAGTTGATTACGGTGGTCAGGTAACTTATCTGAAATCAATAGCTGTTAGAAAGACTTTTAAGTGTTTTAGAATAAAATACTCCAAAAATACTTGAACACATTTAAGGATATATTCATTCATTATTATTCAGCATTAAGTCTTTACAAAACTTTCATTGATCAAATATAACCTAAACTAGAATGCATGTAGGCTTAACATGTCAGATTGCTGAGAACATATCTGCAGGATACCCAAATCTGTCTGGGAATCATGCACATATACTCATGTTTTGATTCTGTCTGTATAATAACTCATCACATAATAACATTTCAGAGTTTACCCCTCTCGTCTCTGGAGTTCAGCATTATCACCATCTATTTCACACAACCTTGAAAATCATCTGGGACAATGTGCAATCACACGACTATCCATAAACTCTGTCTTGTAGGGGAGTTTCCAAGCGAGCGCGCTGTTTTTAGACCATTTGGTTGCCACCCCACCCCCCCCCACCTCTATCCCTCCACCCCTCTTTGCGTGCTTCTGTTTGATCCTGTAGGTATCGGGCCGGCGCTCGCCCGGAGTGATTCAAAGTCTAAGTGAACCACCATGCATTTACGTTTTTGTGATTGTATGGCAGCAGCACATTTTTCACGTGTTTTCTACCCGTGTCAACACAGCGCCACCTGTTTCACGCCCAAATACTGTAAGACAAATGATTTCCCTCAAATATATGCCGCCAGCAGCCCTACGTTCAGCCCAGCCAGGAATCTAGATGCTGAAACATATGTGCTTAAAAACACAAATGTAAAAAAGGGACACGGGGGATTTCAGGATATTTATGATCGCACATATTTCACCTCCCCGAACACGTTTGAGGACCTGATGGTAACCATGGTGTGTCACCTTAAATTATCTCACATAAGTCTGTCAAAAGTGTCAAATGCTCTGTGCATGTGTCAAATGGCATTGTTTAGGTTCTTTTTCCTACACTGACACAATTCCATCATTACACAGAATGGTTTCAATATTTTACATTCAACCTTTATATATGTTGTCTCAATAACTATTTTCAAGAAAAGAGAATTCCTTATTTAACCATATCCCTTTCCCTGTGTTTGTTTAATAGTTGCATTTCAATCCCCTAGAGCACAATGCATCTGGGATGCATACATTTCTTTACATATCTTATGAGCATACACACGATGCAATGAAATGGTATATCTTAGGGTTGCATAAAGAAAATTACATGTCAGACTCTATGAAAGCTCTAAGAAAATAAACCCAAACGACGTTTCAATTCAGATGCTTTAGACACGGCTCCCCTAGTCACTTTCTGGAAATGACATTTAAGTGAATGTTTGGGAGTTTGTGGGGAGGCAGCAACACAGTGGCATATTCATGAAGCGGTTGCAGTTCCATATATCATGTTCTTCATTTGTGGACAACCGAAAATCGCCTGCATAAATACCAAGCCCAGAGGTTGCTTGGGCAGTTTTGCGAAGGGCAGCGAACTGAGGCGGATTTGTTGGGCATTCAAAGCAACCCGGATTGAGAGGAGGCCGCCACAGTCTCAGTGGGAACCAATGCAGACTCTGTGTTGTTTTAAATACGGCAGGGCAGCTGCCTGCAAACACCTACCTGTGGCCTGTGGGAGAGAAAGCCCCAGCAGACGCTCACAGAGCCTGGTTTCATGCTACCCGCTGGACTGCGGCAGTTGGCAGCGATGAGCACTACATCTTTTTTTCATGTGGTGCTTTTAGAGTGACAATATGGAGTGAGTTTGGGGTTTGGAGCTGAGGACTATGAATAGGACTTTTCATACAGTATGTATGTCTGTTTACGGTAGCTTGTGGTATACAGTGTAGGAAGAAGCCCAATGAAGGAGAACAGTGGTTCTTTTGTTAGACATTTGGCTTTATTGCAAAGTTTTGATGCATTGGAGTATCCAGGTGTGTGACAGATTGAATCATAAAAGTGTGAAACACAGACCGGAGGCTACAGAGCTGTGCAGTAGGTAAACCGTACGCCACACTGCCTTAAGACACATGCTAGCAATTGCTGCATGAATTTTAGTCTCCTTGAAGGCATTTCAACTCTCCAAGGCTGTAGGTTTGAGTCTAGTATGAGACTCAAACCTACAACATATAACATACCTACATATAACAAACCTAGAACCAATAACATAGATTATAGTTCCATAAACACACACACACACTTGCTAATTGTACGTCTAAGCTGCATAAAATCTAAAGATGTGTTTACACAAGTACACAACATAAGTCAGTCGATGAGAGACATGCCCCTGCCTCCCTCAACTTTTCAAATTCAGATCAAGTTATATCAGATCACACTTTTCTCATGAATCATGCAACACAAATGAACTGAACAAATGAACTGTTGTCCAGTGGAATAGGAAACAAACTGGTCCACATGTAAATCTACAAATGTAGTGCGGAGAGAACAAGGCAGCCATCTGCTAATTGAATTGGAACCAGCCAATGAGCTAAAGCTAATAAAAGATGAGAGGCCCATATCATCCAAAGTGTTTGGAGAATTGTGGTGAAATTGCGTGACCTCTTCCAGTCAGACTGACTCATTCGGCATTTATTCAGTCTCATATGCGCCGGCCGGGAGGCATCACCATAGCGCTGGCGATAGCAACAGACATATCTGTGCAGATTTATTGGCTCATATGGTGCGCGGCATGCGTGGGCTGCATGGAGGCGCTATGCTCTATTGGCCGCGATGGGGAAACCCAATCAGGGTGGGCAGGGAGAGGAAGTGGGTAGACAGACGGGCCATCGGAAGTGTTCTGAAGCATGGCAACACCGAAAGATGCTGGCATCAGGAGGGACACTCAGGGTTCAGACTTTGATAGGAGGACAGCCCACGCACGCTTGTCACAGCGTGTCTTTGAAGCCTCTGTCATTACTTCATGCTACACACGCACATACACACAGACACAGACACAGACACAGACACACAGACACACACACACACACACACACACACACACACACAGTACATAGACACAGGCAGACACACACACACACACACATTAAAGATGAAAGCCTTTTGTGAACCCAGTGTTCAGAGTCACAAGCACACTCAGAGCACATCCATTCTTTTTACGGGTCCCAGAGCTACATGTTTGGACGTCGCCTTACGAGCTGCTGATGAATCACTAAGCAGAAGAGAGCGCCCTGTGACAGTGGAGTGAGGACCGGGAAGTATTGGGTTTCACTTGTGAACATCAGACTGACAGGTTAGTGTCCCATGCATTACATCTGAAATCCTATCTGGGCCCTGCCTCGCCATACAGGAAGCATGAAAAGACTTCTTTTGTTAGGCTTGAAAGGTTGCTTTCCGAGCTGTCTGTGATTGCATAGGTACTGTAAATGCGAGTGGAAAATTTTCAAAGATTCTCCATATTCATTACAGTGCCACATATAGTTGAGGGATCAAATGAAGAACCACTCATTGTCACACCAGTCATGCTTTCACTGCGAAGTACAGTTTATTCATAAGCCACTTTAGCATTTCATATTAAAGGGACAGTTCTTTATCCTTGTAAAATGTTGTTGATATTTGAGCTCAACAGCCAATCAAATACACCCTTTGCTTCTTTGCCCCTGAAATGACATCGTTGATTGGCTGGAATATTGTATGGTTCAGTCGGAGCTGCTGTGTTTGTTTCCCATTCACAGAGCCAGTATTGTGGAGGAACGCTGGAGTTTTTGAATGCGCACACACTCCAGAGTACTCTTAAGTATTCCAAAGAAAAGTTGCTTACAACAGTCTTAAAGGTACAGTCTTTGATTCTGGTTATTTGAGCTCAACGGACATTCAAATGACACCTCTACCTTCCTGCTCCTGAAGCAATGTGTTGATTGGCTGGAATAGTGTATGGCTCGGCCTGAGTCACTTTGATTGGTTCCCGTTCACAGAGCCAGGACTGTGCAGTTTCTTTAGCACGGCACAGACAGAAGAATGTGAGGAGAATCACTTACATACACTGTCACTTTCAAATTACTGCTTGTACTTATACTTACATACTGTCTCTTACACTACAAATACATATTTATCAGAATTATTGCACTACCTGCTACTCCCATTTGTCTGTAGGGTAGTATAGGTTTAATAGGTTAGTATAGTTTATTATATGTTACTATATGTGTATTATATGTTATATGCAGTTTCTTTAGCACGGCACAGACAGAAGAATGTGAGGAGAATTTGGCTGAATTCAGTGAAAAGTGTGATGGATTATAATCAAGGACTGTCCTTTTAACTTTTGACTGACACCTAAGATTAATTTACATCATTTTTTGTAGGCCATCTACAACAAACATAGCTGTCAGAGTGTTTTCGACAACTAGCACTCCAAACGTATTCCAAAGAAGCGTTGTTTATGGCAGCTTTTGTAGTTAGGACAAGAAAGCAAGCACCCGCATCCGAGAGCTCCTTCCCTGTACTGCTCATCTTCATATCCTCAGGGAGAAGCCAGTATGTGTGTAAATGGAACATCTACTGTGCTTGACTTCTGACTGTTATTTATAACACCAATCGGTGTTGATGTGAAAACATGATTAGATCCTGTGTCGGCAATCTGGAGTTAAGGTTCTGGACCCCTCATATCAGTATCAGATGTGTGTTGTTCTTGGCTTCCTGTGCATGGTGGCTGATATATAACATATAACTCAGAAGAAGTTTGTTTTCGGTTTAGTGGAGCCATGTTGTGAAACTGCTGCAGGTCCTCAGGTTGAGCACTTAGCCCAGGTGAGATGCCATCTCTCTCTCCACTCACACAGACACAGACACACACACACACACACACACACACACACACACACACACACACACACACATACACATTCAGACAGTACCTGGTCCTGTGCTTTGAAGGATGGAGCCCACATCGATGCAGTGCCTTATCTTTTTAAACTGTCATTCACTTCAGGATTGCATTTGATCTTCCATTGGGGCTGCACTTCAAGGTGGTAGTGGAGGAAAGTACAGCAGTTCGCTCTCATATTTCAGGAGTGACATCTACAAACAGGGTTTAGTTTCCTTTAGAAGAATAGTGTCCTTATGCTTAAGAGAATTTTCTAATTATGTTTTTTTGGCCTGATATGTACAATGGAAGTAAATAAGGATATTTAAAAATTATTCTGACTACCTCCGTATTTGAAACCATAGGTGTGAAACTTCAGGTTGATATCTGATGTGAGATTTGAGACCTTTTGCCAGTTTTGATGAAAGGAATTGGATAAAAAAAATGGAAAACTATAAAAGGAACTGGAAGACTATAATACAAGAGTATGAAATAATAATAATCAAAATGAAACAATGTAATCTCTATCCCCTTGCATGAGGTATTATACCAATAAAAATATATATTTTTCACTTTCCGCCAGTTCCGGTCCAGTGTTCTCATTCCTTCAGTAAACATTTAAAATGTGAAACAATTGCGCCCCCTATTGTTAAGTGGCAGATTTCGGAATAATTTCAGCAATCCTGTGGTTGCTCAATGTATGCCAAAGGATCCCCCCTATTTCTGTAAACGTAATTGATCAGTAAAGACAATATCAGTGTAACATGAGTTATGTCCTGATGTTTGGTTCATATTTGACTGATTTCAAGAGACTTATTTTACGGGTTTTTTTCCACAGTTATAGAACTCTAAACTATGTGAAATCACTATTTAATAAATATTTAAGCATGACATAAATTTCCATTATTTGCTTTAATTGTTTATTTACACAAATGAGGATATGATTGTACAAAGTGAAGAATAAGTGGCTGGAATCCATAACCAATTAAATTAAAAGGTGCTTGATGAACACAAGAGGGCAGTGTCGGTCAACAATAAAACGACATATTCAGTATTATACGTCAGTGTTCTAAGACTCTCTGAAAGCTTTCCAGGGCCCTGTATGCCTCAGTATTAGTGCACAGTTGGTAGGGGTGCACTGGCACAATGACTGATGAGAGTGAGTATGAAAAACATAATTTGTTTCTCATTACTATGTCTGTTGAGAAATTGAGTACTTCAGAATGATCAACTAGGATCTACTTACTTTGTATTTGTGCTTGACAACACAAGACTTTGTTGCTGTAACATAGCCTACAACATTATTGGTTTTAGGGATGTTCCTCAAACATCCATGATTTTAGAGCATACCAAAAAGGTGCTTCAGATGTTTTCAAGAGTCCGTTCAACAGAACAGATGTCTAAGCCTGCATGTGAAGCAGCATTAAATTTCAGTTCTATTTATTCAGGTTCAAGGGATGCCATCTTTGAAATGACATACGCATTTGACCCTATGCAGTTTGATGGTCTGTTAAAAGTAAAGTACATATTTCTTAAAAATGAAATGTGTTGTGTCCTCTCAGTCTATTGTGAATTCATGCTTGGATGTGTCTCTTGACATCTGAATTAAAATGTGTAGTTCAGAATCAGTCCTGTGTTGCCATATTATAGAGCACAGTTTGTACCAGTCCTCTGAGGTAAATGCTTTTCAGTTTTACAAAACACTTTTTTTTACACACACACACACACACACACACACACACACACACACACACACACACACACACACACACACAGTACATAGACACAGACAGACACACACACATACATTTCTCTCGCTACACTGAACCAGACACTACAGGACTCCAAATCAATATTCCTCCACAGAAGAATCCTCCAAGTATTATCTACACATTTTGTTGAGCCGTCCCCAGACATCGATATGTTCAATCCTGTCTTGTTTTCCCCCCACAAATAGGAAATCAATCCCTGCAAACAACGCTTCACTCTCCCAATCCAGGGGTTACTCACTTTTCACAGACACCAAGCCTAGAAGGGTGGTGGTAGCCTGCTTCCCTGTTTGCAGCGGAGTAAGGGACGGACCGCACACAGTGTATATGGGGCCCAATAAAAAATCTCCCGCTAAACATCCAGGGGCCTCCGAGACCTCAACCCACTCAGTCGACTGAGGAGCGCACAAGACAGGCAGGGCTAGTCCACTGGAGCCTGCCCTGCAGCTGGATCCCCCCCGCTTGTTGACTTTTGCACTGGAGGGCTGGGAGACCCGGTGATTCCACGCTAATCTCTAAGATTCCCAGCGCTGTGAATGTGGGCCATAGGCATGTCTAACTGCCGCTGTCTGTCCATATCCAACTCCATCTCTGAAAAAAGTCAGTTAAAGTCAGTTAAAGCAAGCACTATTACTTTGACTTACAAGTTGGGAGGAGTGTGGGTCTACACGTTTTCATTAATGCATTTAACACACAGCATAAGATGTTTTAAGTAAAACAAATGTAACATATAGGCCTATAAAAATGTACGCTATCAAAGATCATTCTTCCAGTTCTACATCGTTCCTCAAAGCCCCAGTCTCAACAGTGGTATAACATCGTTTATAAACATTTAAGAGTTTATGAGCTAGTAACAAACTAAATAACAAATCACATGCCAATATTAGGATAAATATAACGTTTAAAATATAGGCTATATTCCGTTTTGTAGCCAATATACGATGTTAGTGGAATGGAGTCTGGGAAAGTCTTGAATTTTAATTAGCCCCATGCCATCAACGTTTCCCCTCCTAAGTGTCAGACGGGACCGTGCTGGCAAGAATTCCCAGGCATTTATTTCCTGTCCTTTTTGTGGCGGAGGGAGGGAGGTTGGATTTAGGAAGAAGGTCCAGGGAGTCACATGGGCACAAGTGTTTGATGAATGTTCAAACGACACTGTTGCACAGAGATTGCTCTCCTCTTTGGTGCTCATTCAACATTTTGCAATTAATTGCATTTTTTTTGCGTGAATGTTTTTTAATCGAAGGATTTCAACGCGATTACGGTGAACTTTTGATTTACCCTTCAGTTTGGATCATGTTGGAAACTTTTGTCCGCTTCAATTAAATTATTCACAATATAATTTAAAACCTCTTTGTGAGAAAGTTGTGATAACTATTTGACAATGACCGAAGAAGGCAAAGCCGAACACCGGGCTGAAAGCGGGAAAGACTTGGAGAAACAGCTCCGTTTGAGAGTTTGTGTTTTAAACGAACTTTTGAAGACTGAGCGCGATTATGTTGGAACTCTAGAATTTCTTTCGGTAAGTTTTTTTGAAACGCACAACATTTTGCCTGAGACAAGCTTCATGTTTCCATTATATTCACAACACTTGCTGTAGAGGTTCCTTAACAACAGAGCTATTTAATATGCATGGTACTCATGCAAGCCGCTGAAGTCTTGCGGTGCACCTCAGAGCCCAAATCGTGAGTTGCCTGTCAATCCCAGAGATCGTTACGGTTTGTACATCTCAGGGTAAAACCGCTGTTTAATTATGAAGTTAAATCATTGTGAGACCGCGTAAAGGATTTTCAGGAAAAGTGGCATCTGTGTTGTCCAAGCGTTGATCACATTGGGAGGCATTCACTTTAGCTGTCCCCTAGTCAACTATTCATGTGCTGTCAGACAACCCTGCCGTGGAAAGTGGAACAGTAAATGGTGTTATGCTTGATCTATAATCCAGTTAATCGTTTAATTGCCACTACTGCGTAAATGACCACCAGAGACTAGTGAGAAATAGAGGGACACGTCTGTAGTCGTCAAATAAACCAGAACTGAGTAAAGTTTTTTGTCCAATTTCATTGGACTTGGCTATTTGGTATTTTTCACTTCATGTAGACTGTTTGGTCATGTGATGGATGAAGTTGCTAAATCATATACGAGGACATTTATAGAGGCACACTTATCTAGTTGTTTGGGGACTACAGTGGCTATTGATTTCCCAAGTTGTGTCCCCCATTTATGCTGTAGTTGATGTTATTTATTAACATTTAGAGCACGGAAAAAAGCACAGTGGCAGCTAAATCAGAGTGTCCATTATGGAGGGTTGCTATATACTATTAGTGTTCAATTCACACAGCATTTCAGTCGTTTTCTCCAGGGTCCCTCTCAATCACAAATGGTTCCTTAGAGGCGCAGAATGGGCCTGGCAGGCGACTGCAGAGTCTGGCGAATACCTATCACTCTGGCCCTGCCAAGGGCTGAGGTAACTCGGAGTTGCGCTACGCCAAGGACAGCGCAGGTGGAGAAAAATTAAAACCACTTGGGTTGGCTGACATGCTGTGTGTGTGTGCATGTGTGTTTGTGTGTGTGTGTGTGGGGGTGTGGGTGTGTGTGTGTGTGTGCTATCCACAATGAGTGCAACACTGTGCTGAATTAGAAGACATGCGGTCACCTTAATGGTATGACAGAGCAAACACAGGGTCAAAAGGAGGAAGGAAGGGAGATAGCATATGATAACAGGGATATGATGAATTGTATGTAAGTGTATACAGTGATATGTCCACATTTAGGTTCTTTGATTTTGCTATGGAATGTCAAAGAAAGGAATGCAACAGCAAAGGCTGTGTGAGTGTGGGGGTTGTGTATTTTGGTGATAAACATTTAAGAACCAATTGCATTCTCACTCGGCCTGATAACGTGAGGAACAGTTAGATAGGGACCACAGAGACCAGTCTCAGTCATGTACTCTGGAACATAGATGTCTATTCTCTGGAAAGCGACCCCTTTGTATGCCCAGCAGTTCTCTTTCCAAGTATTGTGGGAACGTTGGGGGAATGGCGGGTCGAGGGCACTCCGTAGAGTGTCATTACAAACACGGGTTCCCAAGACTGAAATGTATGCAGGCATTCCTTTCCACTAACCCAGAGCCACCCGCAGATGGTTTCAATGTAGATACTGAAGACTGTCTGGTTCAGAGGGGAAGCTACAAGTCTGTTTCCTCACACTGAGCAATTTCAGCCTATTTCGAGGAAAGGGACTGATATTGCTAATGTTTACAGAACGCTCTCTGCGTTCGCTTCAACAGTGCTCCCCCCTCGAGGGCTGTTATTTATGAGTCAGTGAAGACACACGTTCACACAGAGTAAGTACAAGCTCAGTGATTTATGCGAACATTAGTATTATATCATCAGACAGAAACGTGCAACTTGACTTCTCCCCTGAAAATGAGAAAACGTTTGTTTTCTTTCACATCACCACAACATCATCTTTTCTTAAATCCTCCCTCCTCTGAAAAGTTACATAAGAACTACCAGTATAGCTCCTGCTTGTGAGTCAGCATATATCATAAAACAGGATTATCCCTTGCTTATCCCTTGAAGCAGACCTAACCAGCGCATCAAGGCACCTTTTTTATTTTGCTGTGTCCACAAGTGCGGCTATCAACACGTTGGGAGAGGCTGATAAGTGTGGCTTTGAAGCTGATGAAAACTGTGCATCCCTGGCCTCCTACGGGTGTGACAAGTTGGGCCAGTCAGATGACATTTCCCTCTTATCACACAGGAGAGGCTGGAGAGTGTCACTCCAAAGCTGGGGGGGGGGGGGGGGGGGGGGGGGTGGGGGGGTTGGGGGGATCAAAGTGTTGGCTGGAGGACAGGAACCAATGGAGGATTCTTGCCTGGTCATCTTACATCCTATCCCCTCTCATTAGATGCACAGTCAGATCCAGAGGGCTGGATGAGCAATGAGCAAAGCAACGAGCAATGAGCAAAGTCCGCTGGTCATGAACTAAAGCTATCGCGTGGCGTGTGGGAGCATTGCGCTGACCCACCCACGTTTGCACCTAGGATCTTGCTCATGGTATTAAATTAGCAAAATTATTTTGCCGAGTTATTAAACTAGCTTTTGTTCATGTTCGGCAGACTTGCTTGTTTCTTGTTGCTTTGCTCATTGCCAGTTGCCCATCAATGACATTGGGTGCCGAGGACTGTTTGGGCTGCCTTGCTGAAGAAAGAGAATGTGTGTGTGTGTGTGTGTGTGTGACGCTTGGGTGTGGGTGGCTCCTACCAAACAATATGGTTCCCTGGTGGGACAAGCCCGCAGCTACTGCCATGGGGGAGGCTGTGACGCTTGAGGCTGGGCTTGGTGCCTCTCTCCTGTAAACCATATTTCCTGGTGGAGGAATTCCAGAGAGGTTAGGAAATCCAGGGAACAATGGGGCAGCCGCTGCCCGTCCAGGCGCTGCAGGATTATTCATCATGGTAGATCAGTGGCGCCCCAGTGTTCGGTTCAGCCAGCCATGCTGGTTTCTATGAAAAATAATGCACAGGAAATAAAAGGCAGTGTCTGTATATTGACTTACAGTGCGGCCAACTGTAATACTGCACCACTTTCACCATTGTCTTCGTCCGGCAGTGTGCAGGGGACACACTTCCACCATAGAGTACCCTCATACTGAGTCCCATGATTAAAGTATCAAAAAGAAAAAGTGACAGAGACATTTATATATTTATAGGTAAGGTTTATATCGTTATAGTAGTAAGTAATTAGCAGATGCTTCTATCCGGAGCAACTTATAAAACATTAGATAAAAAACAGTAAAAACAATAATAGAGACAATAGACAATAAAGTAATAAACATGATGAAATTCAATTAATAAAACATTATAAAGTGTCATTTAAAAGTAAAACCATCAGTTATTACTGTAATAATATAATATAATAATAATACCAAATATCAAAACTGTGATTATATTTATAAAGTATGCCTCTAAACTAATTCGACAAATGCTGTTTAAAAAGGTGAGTTTTGAAACGCTTTTTGAATATACCAAGGCTGGCGCTGGAATGGACAGCACTAGGCAGGTCATTCCACCACTGAGATACTACAAATTAAAAGTCTACACTGCGATCTCTTGCTGCTGAGAGGAGGCAAAGACAACAGATGCCCATTGGCGAATTTAATTACATTTTATTTGTATATTATTGATTATATTTATTACACATAATCTCTGTATTATAGTGTAATAACTATTGCATTAACAAAAGTTGTAATGGAGGGTTAACTTTCCCACCACTGCTAGCGTGTATTCAAATATTCCCTTGAGTGTATATATTTAGCCAGCTAATTTGGCCATTTCTCATTCAATGACAGTCATTATAAATCACAGGATGCTAGCTAGCTAGCTAGAAGTCAACATAGAGTCTAGTAATACTCATTCAAGTACACATAGATGGCATCAGCGCATTTGTGCCACATCACTGATTCGATGAGTTACACAATTGATGGTTTTTCTTAGTGGTAGGGATAGGTCCCGTGAGACCTAGACCTTAGCATGAAACAGCGTGCAGTTTTACTCTCAGATGAGAATGATTTCTGGCAGCAGTGGAGTTGAAGTGGGTCCCTTTGGGGACTCTCTCACTGATATCTTGGGCAGAGCTTATGTAAGAGCTCATTACACTGTAGATCATGATACTTGGAGGGCTGGGGGAAACCTTGATGGTCCAAGAAAATGATTTCCTTTCTCTCTCTCTCTCACACAAAAAAACAGCCAACATGGTAATGAGAAGGTTGTGTAAGCAAGCATACATTTTTACATTTAAGTGATCCCTTGTATCTGATGTGAACTCTCTCTCAAAAGCCTATGTTCTGGTTTGGCCATATTAACATTTACAGAGAGTGATTTTTGGACAGCCTTGTGAGATGCATGGTGAGCGCTTATGAGGAAAACAGTCTGAGGGGACAGAGGGCGAAACCTTTCATGTGTTATGGGGGGAAAGCAGAAACATAGCGAGGAGTAATATGTTCCTTAGGGGCCAAGAGTTTTGTTAAGTGGTTTCTCTTCTCTGCTCCATTTTCCTTTGCAGTTGCCTATAGGGCTGTAATGTAGTGTAATATAATGGCTTAAAAAACCCTGTGATAAACCAAACAGAGAGAATGTGGTTATTGTCATGTGAATTCTGCGGCTTTATCGTTCCCCACGGATTTTTCCCGCTCTTTCATGTTGCATTTAGCTAAAACGGCATTTGGTATAGCCATTAAACATTCCAACTCGTAATGGCTGCATTATGTAAATTATAGATCATAACTAAAGATAACGTAAGTGCAAAGAAAATGAGCTTTGGTGGGGGAATATTTACCTCAGATGGTGGAGATCAGAGAGCAGTGATTATAATGATCTCTGTAATGATGTCTGTCTGTCTGTCTGTCGCAACGCCCCCCGAATGCTCTTGGGTTGAGACTTCGCTCATTAGCATCACCATGAATTGTTATGTTGTTTTTTTGTGTGGGCTTTGAGCTTTGAGTATGCATGTGCGTCTGCGTCTGCGTGTGTGTGTGTGTCTGTGAGGAGTAGGAGGTGGGATGGAGGGTGGGGGTTGGGGGGGGGCGCATCCTCAGGACAGAAAAACGATGGCCTCGTTGACCCCTCTCCCCACTGTGGGTCACAGGCCTTAAACCCCCCCCACAAAAACAAAACCCCATCACCACAACCCAGAACACCGGACCACACCTCATCCTCTGCCCTTTCCTGTCTGTTTATCTTCACTCTTCACTCCTGATGCTGTCCCCCCCCGAACCCCCAACCTCCGCCCCCTCCGCAGTGATCTGGAAACAGGAACAGAGGATGTTGACCCCCCCCCCCCCCCCTTCCCCCACCCCAACCCCTCTCAGGACCCACACGAAGCTCAGGAGACATGTGTTTGGTCTCTTATCACTCGCAGTGGCAGGGCCCTGGTGCTTTTCCGGACTGTCGAGGAAATTCTCTTGATTGACGCGTGAGTGGACGGAGTCCAGGAGTCTGGGAAGTCCAAAGCCCGTCAGGACGGGCAGTGAGGGAAGCAAAGGGAGGGAAGCAAAGGGAGACTTGGGCCTGAGGATGAAGTCAGGGTGGCTGTTGGGGTCGGTTTGATTGACACTTGACTAGAGGGTGACACTGGACGACTACTCTGGGCTGCCGGAGAGAATTAGAAGAAGTGAAGTGCGGAGGTGCAACAGTCGAGTTACAAGTCACGTAGTACACACACACAAATACAGGCAAGCACACAGACAACTGCTATCAGCATTAAAGTTATACTGTATATATAAAGATAAAATGCATATCTTCCCTACTATAGTAAAAGACTGACGAATGCCACAGTGGTGTCACAGGAGGGGAACGTGTCAGATTTTGTTTGCAAAGCATAAGCGGCTGCAATAGCGAAACAAAACAAAGGAACCAGCAAGCAAACAAAAAGGAGATTCTGTGTTGATGGGTTAGTTCACTGGCTCTGGCCTGTCACCCTTTCCCTCACGTCCCTATTGGTCCTGCAGTCCAGCTGAGGGGTTGATCCCTCTAGCTCTCCCTCTCTTCTGCCTCTCCCTCTCCCCCTCTCCTCTGCCTCTCCCTCTCTCCCTCTCCCGATCTCTTCTGCCTCCCCCTCTCCCCTCTCTCCCTCTCCCCATCTCTTCTGCTTCTCCCTCTCCCCATCTCTTCTGCCTCTCCCCCCCTCTCCCTCTCCCCTCTTCTCCCTCTCCCGTCCGTCTCCCTCTCTCCCTCTCTTCTCCCTCTCCCCCCTCCCCCGCCCTTTCCTCCGCTGCCTCCCAGGCAGTGCAGCTTGCATATGTTCCGTCCATTATTCCAAAATACTTTGTTGACAAGAAGCGGTATTTTTTCCCCTCTTGCTACGTGAAGGGTAATTAAGATTCCAATCTTGTTAATCACTTCTCAGTTCCTTTTCTTCGTTTTTCCATTACGAAGCCTGAGATGTCCTCATGTCCTGCAAAAGCAAAAATGCTAATCGACCATGGCCCTGTCTGTCTTTCTCTTTCTCTTTCTCTCTGTCCCTTATCTTCGACTCTGTTCTCAGAGTCCCTCCCCAAGGCTCAACCCTGCCTCATTATGCACATGCCAGTCTTTGTGCCAAGGGTATGAAAAATGATTCATGTTGTTGGCCCGCAGGTGCCTCTCTGAACTCTCCTCCAAAACAAGCAGAAATTCAGTGGCCCTGCAGTCAGATTCTGCATGCTATACCCAGTTGTACCTGAATAGGTTGTGGGAAGGGGAAATCTCTCTTGTTTGGCGGGCTATAGACACGGGTGTTCAGCTTTGCACAGAGCAGAGGGAAGTTGGCAGACCAAGAATTGCCGCGAGATAGCAACGTGATTATGCCAGGGCTCAGGAGAAGACTCCTCCATTCCACTTCAACTAACTTCAGCATCAATTAAAAACTTTTTGAAAGGGACGACTGGGTTAAATTCCTTTGTGATCACCTTTGTCAAAGCACAGGAAACCTCTTTGCGATAGATTGGTTTTGTTCTACGATGCATTGTGGTTTTGAAAGATGATGAGGCAATTGAAACGCCTTTGAGAAGGTGTTAAGTTTAGAAGGTAATTTCACATTCAATTGATTTTTTTTCCGTCAGATTTTTTAAACAGAAAAAAAGCAATCAGATTGACTGACATGATAAATTAGAATGGATCGTTCTTCTCTCTTTGCTCAAGGCATTTGTTTTAAGTTAACTTCCAAGAGCAATTCAAATCCAATCCGGTAGTGATTTAAAGTTACAGGTAGTAACAGTAGCACAACAAACATCCCCCCAAACCAAAACAAAGCCCTTGTCACCGTGCCTCTCTCTACTTTGTCAGGTTTGTGAATGTACTCGGCAGTGAGGTCCTGGAGTGGGTCTCAAGCCGGTGAGTTCCTTTTGCTTTTGTTTCAGCGCGGAGCAGGATTTCCTTCCTTCCTTCCTGGCCGGTCCTCCCCTTCTTGACATTGTGCCGTGTTTTTCCTGTGGAGCCGCTCCGCTCCTCTGGTTTGACCGTGGGGGGGGGGGGGGGGGGGGGGCACAGGGCCTGGTACGGCCAAGCCGGCGTGGTGCTGCGTTACCTGTGTCATAAACACACACACACAAGTGCAGGCCAGCCAGACCCCCCACTCCACACACACCCAGAGTCTTCCTCTTTCTCTTACCCAGATAGCAGGAGACACTGGAATGGATCTAACGCTGCATTAGATCATAGGCAAGGTTCCTGACAGGATCTTTTTCATAATGACCTGCTACCGGCCTTATATCATGTGTGTGTGTTCTATCTGTAGTATGTATGTAGTATGAGGTAGTACCTAGTATACATTTGTCAAACTAAATACAATGTAATACAGTTCTTAAGCACTTTAAATGTTGAGCTATCTGCTTTTAAAGCAGAGCTTTCTCTATGCATGAGCTGTGGCATTCCTGTAAGCACATGTGAGTTGTCTGGGTGGAGGACCTGTTGGCGTCTGTGCCAGTGGTGGAAGAGGGCTTCCTTTGAGTATGCCCATGCCAGCTGGCCCGTCACATGGCACTACGTGTGACAAATGTAAGATCCGCGGGGCACTGGACGACACTTGCGGAGATCACATGCCATGCAAACCGGGTACACACAGAGAGAAAAGCCACAGTGTCTTGGCTGGTATCGCTCTCTTAATAGGCCAGGCAAATTAACCCTTTTTGGAGCCAATAATAGAATTAATTGTAAAAGAATTTTTTTCAGCATAGATCATTTCTATGAGGTGTCCAGAACAACATACTAAAAGTCCTAAGAAATCCTAGTTGAGGAAATATGTTTAATTCTCATCAATCTGAGATGTGTGCTAATAATGCATGGCAAAAATACACCTCAAAAATGTAATTTTTTTCCTTTACTCCTATCAAAATGAAACTTTACACAATGAAAGTACCCATGAAAAGTAACATTTTTTGTATTACAAGTTTCTTTGAAAATGAAGTTTAATATGCAAATGAGCTATACACTAATCGAATATGCCCAAAATACATCCAAATAGGCTTATTTTTTTCCTTTACTCCTACCACAATAAAACTTTACATAGTAAAAGTATACATGAAAAGTAACTTTTTTTGTATTACAAGTTTCTTTTTAAATGAATTTAAATATGCACATGAGCATCACACTTATTGAATATGTCCTAATTGCATAGGCAGAAACACCATACCCCTGGCAGGTACTACCAAGCCAGGCAGTTTTCAGGTTAGAGGCCAGTCTAAAAGCAGCATTGCCATCTCCCATTGGCAGTAGGATGATTGGATGAAGATTGGGCTGATGTATTTGTCATACATATGAAGGTGTTTCTGCCTATGGACATATTCAATAAGTGTGGAGCTCATGTGCATATTCAAATTAATTTCAAAAGAAACTTGTAATACAAAAAAAGTTACTTTTCATGTATACTTTTACTCTGTAAAGTTTTATTGTGGTAGGAGTAAAGGAAAAAAATAAGCCTATTTGGATGTATTTTGGGCATATTCGATTAGTGTATAGCTCATTTGCATATACAAATTAATTTCAAAAGAAACTTGTAATACAAATTGTTTTACTTTGCATGGGTACTTTCATTGTGTAAAGTTTCATTTTGATAGGAGTAAAGGAAAAAAATTACATTTTTGAGGTGTATTTTTGCAATGCATTATTAGCACACATCTCAGATTGATGAGAATTAAACATATTTCCTCAACTAGGATTTCTTAGGACTTTTAGTATGTTGTTCTGGACACCTCATAGAAATGATCTATGCTGAAAAAAATTCTTTTACAATTAGTCTGTCGTAAAACGCTATTTTGCCTGGACTATAAGGCTTGACGTGTCTTAATCCAACTGTTTTAACTGGCTGGACTTCAGTTCCCCACATCGGTCCTTACCTCAGACATTTACCTTGTAAAATAATGCAGGGGTTGTATCTATCACCCACAGCCTTTGGCCTTTATTCTGCACACACAAACACACACACACACACACACACACACACACACACACACACACACACAAACATAGACAAACATACACACACACTGTCCCCCTCTCTCTCACACACAAGGACAGACAGACAGACACACACACAGCCAAAGACAGGCAGACACACAAACACACAGGCACACACACACACACACACACACACACACACACACACACACACACACACACACACACACACAGCCACACCCACCCACCCACACACACACACACACACACACACACACACACACACACACACACACACACGCGCACACGCACACACACACACACACACACACCCACACACCCACACACTCACACACACAGACACAGACACACAGACACACAAACACACACCCACACCCACCCACACACACACACACACACACACACACACACACAGTGCCAGACATGGGAAATTCAGGGGTCTGCCCCCCCATCCTGATCTCTTGAGTTAGAGCCAGGGCTGCTGTGTGCTGGGGGCACTGGAGCCCAGACAGACGCTCTTGTGTCTCGCTCAGGACAGATGCCTCCTGGTGCACTGTTAGCCCCCATGGAAGTCCTCCCAGGCTATTTCCCACCGTCCTCCATAAATGCTTCAGACCGCTGTGGCTTTTTATTCTTGGGAGACCAGACAACTGAGGAAACTCCACTCTTTCCCTTAAATTGAATCAGTGACCCCCTCACCCCACCCCACCGCAACCCCGCCCCCCTCACCCCACCCTTCTAAGCCAATGATGCGTGTTCCTGATTGGGGCTCGTCTGCAGTACAGTGCATTCTTTTAGACACAGGGAAGTGGCCCCGGATAGCTCTCGCTGCTAATAATTCCATTGCTATAATCGGTGTAAGATCAGGGCCGCGGAACAAACACAGCCTTTCTCTGTTATGCTGAGCTGTGATACCACGTTGGTTTGGGGAAAAAATCTGACAAGAGAATATAAAAGATTTCTTTCTTCAATAAATTCCTGCAAATTGTGATTGGGTTGGTGCAAAAGTAAAATAAAGCTCTTATCGGCAAGCTGTATACTATTTTTCAGCCTGTCTTCGGCATCTAGTGTAGCCTCACAGTTATAGCCGCTTTTTCTTCAGTTTTTTGCCCCAGTGTGACAGTGTGGGTGTGGTTATTTATGTTTGGATATGCATCTTTCTTTGTGTATGTGCATATAGAATCACCAATACATATTATGTGTATACCTGTGTATATATGCCTGCCTATTGTGATGAGTGTGTATTTTGTTTATGTGCATCAATGACAAAGACTTGCACATTTGAACTTGACATCAGTGCACCGCAGAATCACTGGGCACCAGTGTCTCATCTCGTC
Source organism: Clupea harengus (assembly GCF_900700415.2). NCBI lineage: Eukaryota > Metazoa > Chordata > Actinopteri > Clupeiformes > Clupeidae > Clupea > Clupea harengus. The sequence continues at coordinate 4,252,082 of NC_045168.1, forward strand.
ACTTCTTATCTTGTCTCTTCTTATCTTGTCTCTTCTCTTCTCTTCACTTTTCTTTTCTTTTCTTTTCTTTTCTTTTCTTTTCTTCTCTTCTATTCTCTTCTCCTCTCTTCACTTTTCTTCCCATCTCATTTCATCTCATCTCATCTCAACTCGTCTCTTCTCTTCTCTTCTCTTGTCTTCTCTTCTCTTCCACTTCCAGCTCAGGTCTACATCATCCTTTCCTCCTCCTCTCCTCTTTGCGCCGCTCCGCTCAGCTGGGAGGGGGGCAGAGAGGAGCCTGGCGAGCTGGCGGGGGTGACTGAGGGCCACTGTTCATTCACACACACAAAGGTGGCATTGATCCCAGAGCTCGCTAAGGGGGCTCTCTTGGGCAGCTTTTCATTGACATGCAGGGCTGTCTCTCAGGACTCCAAAGAGAATGAGGACAAAATTGTTGTTGTTTTTTTTTCTGTCTTTCCTTTTTTTTTCTTCTTATTTTCCTTCTTTTTCTTCTTCTTCCATTAACTGGGGCCAGTTCCACCACGGAGAATGACGCTAAAGAATCTTGTCTCCCTAAGCGCCTCCATTCCTGAAGGGCTGTGATGGCATTCAGACTTGGCTGTTTGGGAGACAGAGACCCGGAGACTTGCAAAGGGGACTTAACAATCCGTGTGACAGTCATGCTCGTGAAAAGTGACTAAGGCTTGGAATGGCCGATTTAGCCCTGTCATTGTGCTAACAAATGAGCTGCCTGCCGCTCGTTAGTTGGCGAGGCTGTAATATTAATTTAAAACGTTCCGCACACAGTTTGTGTTACCTAATGACGCTCCTGCATTTGCATAAAGAGTTCATTGACTCCAGCAAGCTTGCAAGCCTGCATGAACGGAATGGAGAATGTACGTGATAATTTAGCAGGTCATTGTGGAGGCGAAGAGAAAGGATGGTGGGACATACAAGGCTGAAGGATTGCTGCCATTCCAACATCTTTATGTATCCTGTGAACCATAAACACATATGAATTGGACAGATTAAATGGAAAATGTTAATTGGCTACAGCCTTTGGTCATAACAGCGGCAGGGTTTTTATTAAAAACATACACAGACATTTTCTTACAATAAGAAAATAATTGCAAATTTGCAGAAATAATTGCAGACACGCAGTGTCACTTTCTCTTAGCATTTGCAGTGGTTGTCTGGAGGAGGAGAAATCTCAGCTCAACCGCAACTATAAGTGTTCTTACACTGTCTTGGAGTCAGTTTTACTGGCGGTCTGTCTTTGCAGGGGCTGCTACCACTGTTTTTATTGAACTTGCTTAGAAGAGGCAGAACTTTTTTTCTGAATGGAGGAGATGAAGAGGATGAAGGAGACGGAGAATGAGAAGAAAAAAACAGATGCTCCCTTTGTTGTTAATAAAAGGCAGTACCCGCCCAATATAGTCACAGCTTCTCCATCTGCAGATGGGCTTAAGCCGGTCCCAGGACAGCATGTTAACATTGGGAGCTGTATTTATAGTCTGTGTTTCCTGTGTTTCCATATCCCCATCGAAAGCACAGGGCTGTGGGAGCGCTCAGGGGGGACATGTAGGCTGTCCTGGAGTCCTGCCGGTGTCATTGGTGTGTGTGTGTGTGTGTGTGTGTGTGTGTGTGTGTAGAAAGACAGGTGTGTGGCGTTGGTGTATGTGGATCCCCTTGTCTGAGCTAAGGCTGTGAAGATCTATGTTCAGTCCCTCGCCTACGAGCAGCCTGCTACTCCCCTGTCTTGGGGTGTCCAGGTCCCTCTGTGTGTGTGTGTGTGTGTGTGTATGTGTGTATATGGTTGTGTTATGTGAAAGCTCAGTGGCATGCCTGCATTGTTGATTTAGGGCAGAAAAAGACTCCAGCTAAATGGGGTTTTCCTCCACAGGGAGAAAATGCAGAAGCCTAATTTTTTTTGTGCGGAGACGCCCGTGTGTGGGTGTGTGACCAAGGAGGACCAAGAAGCATGGTCTCGTTTACCCTTCTGCCATTTCTCTTTTTTTTTTTAAACACACATATGGACATGTCTCTCTCTCTCTCTCTCTCACTCACACACTCACACACACACACTTTCACATTTTCAGACATGAACTTAGCATGCACATAAACCCATACATACACACACACATCACACACACACACACACACATACACACACACACACACAAACACACACACACACACACACACATTCAGGCTTGCGTTCATCTGAATTACACATACTGTGTGTAGGATTGAATAAAGAAACATGCATTAAAAGGCATATTTCACACGACACACACAGAGACGTCATAAAGACCAGTAGAGGTGGAGGAAAGACAGATTCTCTGCTACCTGGCTGTGCCCCATTACTGGCAGATCACACAACTAATTTACCTCCATCCTGTTTGGTCTGGGGCTGACAGACAGAAGGCTTTTGTGCTTTTGTTTTGGAAAAAAAAAGATGTGTGCCACATTGCGCTTTGGCATTTTAAATTAGCAGCACACACACACACACACACACACACACACACACACACACACACACACACACACACACATACACACACATTCACACACACACACACACACACACAAACACACACACACATACACATACACACACACACACACATTCAAATTGGCTCTCACACGCAGGCGCATACACACTCACTCAGACACAAACAGGCTCACACATAAATCCACATGGGTCAGTCAGTAGGGTCTGGAGTTGTCGGGCAACAAAACTGGTGCGGTTGCTGGTCACGTTGTTTGGCCTATTTTCACAGTCCACTGGTCTCTCGACTCTCTGACTTTGTGCAGTGTGCAGGGACTGCAGTGGGGAGTCTGTTGTTTTGTGCCACACATCTAGGCTCCGGAGCTTTCGTCTGCTTTTGCCTCTGTCAAGCAACAGAGAGAGAGAGAGAACTAGTCTTCTGTAACTGTTAAAATCATCATGATCATTTTGCCTGTCTCCAAAAACAAAAAAATATTCTGTTTACCTTTCAAACGAACTGTAAAAATAAAGCCCTTTTTTGTTGTGAGTTCAGGAAACTGGACACTAGTCCTGTCCCCCTGTCAGACACACAATGGCCGTCTGGTTCATTTGGTGGCCCAGTTCCGACAACAAAGAGAATTCAGTGATTCATAGTCAGACAAAGAGATGTGGTCCTGAATATGACGCATTGAAAGACAGGCCTATTCATCCCATGTGCAATGATACAGTTCCTGTCTTCCTTTGGTTGTTATTATCATGCCAGACTACATAATGAGTGGCCTGACGATGCGCTTACCAAAGCGCCATTTTACAGCACCTTGGGGAGTCAGGATGGAAGACTGCCTTTTCCCAATGCTTTGTAGTTCCCCTGAACAATGTGAGAGCAGATGTGGGGGGGATCTCACAGGGGGGGGGGGCACGGGGCCAGGGGCCACGGGGCCACTTCACATTCTGAGTTAAAACGAAAAGAAAAGCGTTCCTGGAAATCCCAGATGTGTTGCGAGTCTCAGACAGTACGTTTTCTTGGAAACCCCTGAACGCTCAATGCGAAGAGAATGTAGCCTTTCAAAATCGGCACGTGTGCGCACTTGCACATGCACACATACACATGCACCAACATACACACGCATACACAAACGCACCCACACACACACACTTGCACACTTCAAATTACTCACGTATCACAGTCCCATCCCTTCCGAGTCGCTGCATAGCGATGACCCCACATTATATCATAACTTGGCGTTTGTTTGGAGGAAGTGCCAGGCAGCTGTATGTTTGGACCAGAGACCCTGACCCCAATGTGCTGTCTCGTTTTGTTTTTCCCACAAAGTCCGAGATAAAGATTTAATGTGAGAAACCGCTGTTCTTCCGCTCATTATGACATACGCTCTGTTCTGTTCTGAGGAGATGCTGGGAGAATGTCATGTAACTCAGTCACACACACACACACACACACACACACACACACACACACACACACACACACAAGCCTTTCTATCACACAGGAACCAGACATGGCCTAGTGCCTGCTTTTAGAATAAGTGCTATGGAGACATACTAACAGCAACATGCTCCACTGCTTGCGTTCTCCCCTCCTCGCTTCTCTTTCAGGTGTGATGTAGAGTAATGTCTCATGCCTTGGAGCACGCACGCACGCACGCACGCACGCACGCACGCACGCACGCACGCACGCACGCACACACACGCACACACACACACACACACACACTTTCTCATATTGCATAGGGCCTCTTTCATCTAATGAGGGCGGGCCTGTAATGGTATTTTTATGGACTTGCTATTTAATGGTATTTTTGATGACATGAGGTACACAGAAATAGTGGTGGATCTTGTCTTGGATGGGCTTCGCTACGCGTCTGCTTTTAATCACACGTCCAGGGTTCAGCCAGTTAATCTTCATGTATGATGGAAGTGAAGACACTGATTTACGGTTGGTCTGATGTGCCATCAACTGATCAAATCCAAGTCCATAAACGTCATTAAAGACCCTTGGCTCAATGCTAACGATAATCACAGCCTGCAAAGGCTGGGGGGTTGGTGAGAAGCTTTGGGTTTTTTATGATCAATTTATTAACATGATATACGGTGCAGTGTTCGTGAAGCTTTTGCAGGTCAAGTAAAGAACTCTGCCTGAAGAGCGATCATTTAGTTGGTGCATGTGATTCACCTGATGAGAACTCAAGCTGTTAAAGGATGACAGTATGGCAGATATTAGAAACTGACCCTACCGAAGGCCAAAGGGCTGTGCCAGTGTTGCCAAGTGAAGGAGTTCCAATAAAGCTTTGATTTGCAACCGGCATCCTCTGACTGGAGAGGTTGAAGCAGTGGTGGCCAGTGTGTTGGCCAACAGAAGTGTGTGTGTGAGAGTGTGTGTGTGTGTGTGTGTGTGTGTGTGTGTGTCTGAGTGTGTGTGTGTGTGTGTGTGTGTGTGTGTGTTTGCTCTGTCTGCCAGCATCAAGTGCCAGTATGGTTCTGTTTGACTTTCCCTGAGCCAACGTGAAAGATACACTGTGTTTTTCCCCTCCGCCTGTCTGCTTGGTTCACCTCCACCTTTCCGACACGAATGTCTGTCTCGAGCGTGAGGCTATGAGGCCGTGAGGCTCAGAGGATCCTGCTTAGTCCCAGGACAGAGAATCCAGAGGTCCAGCATTCCTAGACGGTTACTGCGGCATAGCCCGTGGTTAGGCTTCTCTGTGATAAGGACTCCTTCTGATTGTCAGAGATGTGGCGTGCTCCTGAAATCCCATCCGATGCCGGAGAGAACAGGAACTGCGGGAAGCAATTGGTCAATTCGAGGGGGTAATGGGGAACGTAGGGACTGGAGACATTTTGGTGCCATCTGGTTGCTATCACTCCTCAGCGGCTCCACAGTTACCCAGAGAAGTCTCACTGAGACAGGAAACTGTGTGTTGCTGGACTCCACCGCACTTCTCTTATTGTGGTCTGCCCACATATCTGATTACAGCGCCCCACCTCACAAACCTGACGGGCTCTTGTGTCAAATGGCTTTTGGGGGTTGCTGTTCAGTTCCTCTGCTTTATTCCTATTCTCTAATTAAGCCAAGTCATACAGGATCTTGCGGACACAACCCATTGTTTACGGTGTGCAATTACCCTTTATAATGCCACGTTGGGTATTTCTCCTGCCAGACAGAAGGTCCTGTGCCTGCACTCATGAGAAAGCGCACTGCAGTTCATTTGAACTTTTTTACTGACTTTGGTCAGCGCTTGGGGATATCTTTTGAACTATAACTGGGATATCTTGTGAACTGTAACTCTCAAAATATTTAGAATTAGTGTTACGGTACCGAGGTCTGAAAGTTGAAAACCTGGTCCCCGCCTCAGTTGAGTTGTCTTTGAAGATCTGGTGACACGGAGATGTGTTTTGATGTAAATTAAAGCCATGTTCAGCCAGTACGAGTTCTCTGTGCTGTCAGGCCAGTATATGGGGCTGTTGACAGGTCCTTCAGATGCCTATGTAGAAATTAGACTTGCTAATCAGGTTGTGCACTGTGCCGCGGAGCAGTAGCAGAATGGTAATCAGCGCAAACTTCGTCTGTACAAAGAGCCTCGTTATTTAGCCACGTTGTCATAATCACCGCTGCATTTTCAACTGTCTCATTATCATTCCTCCCTATCAGCGTGCCCCCCCCCCCCTTCATTTGGATTAGTTCTTACTCAGAATTTGTTCTGAAACAATCTAATTTAATTTGTTGAAAAATGTAAGTGGCTGCCCTCATAATCAACACAATCTCTGCTTTGTGATTAGTGAAGTGGAGGAGAGAGGCTCTCTCTTTCTCTCTCTTTCTCTCTCTCTCTCTCTCTCTTTCTCTTTCTCTCTCTCTCTCTCTCTCTCTTTCTCTCTCTCTTTCTCTTTCTCTCTCTCTCTCTCTCTCTCTCTCTCCCCTCTCTCTCTCTCTCTCTCTCTCTCTTTCTCTTTCTCTCTCTCTCTCTCTCTTTCTCTCTCTCTTTCTCTTTCTCTCACTCTTTCTCTCTCTTTCTCTCTCTCTCTCTCTCTCTTTCTCTCTCTCTCTCTCTCTCTCTCTCTCTCTCTCTCTCTCTCTCTCTTTCTCTTCTCTTCTCTCTTCTCTTCTCTCTCTCTTTCTCTCTCTCTCTCTCTCTCTCTCTTTCTCTTTCTCTCTCTCTCTCTCTCTCTCTCTTTCTCTCTCTCTTTCTCTTTCTCTCTCTCTCTCTCTCTCTTTCTCTCTCTCTTTCTCTTTCTCTCTCTCTCTCTTTCTCTCTCTCTCCCCTCTCTCTCTCTCTCTCTCTCTCTCTCTCTCTCAGCTTGTTCGTGGCCTGTGTAGCTGTCCCCTTCCTAGTCTCAGCTTTGCCCTCCAGTCCCTCCTATCTCCTGCAGGCCTAAATGAGATGTTTATGTCGAAAAGCATAATCATAACAAGCATTCCATCGTCTGCTGTGCTAACAGGAAATGCTCCATTTTCTTTAAATGACATTAAAATACTTAGCGAGAGGTGCGTCTCTTATCAGTGTCCCAGTCACGGAGGAAGATCGTAGTCTACGGTTGCAGAGACCCCCCTCCCACAGGAAAAACAGCTTGATTCTCCCAGATGATTAACACAGAACAAGTGCCGGTCCGAAGGTCAGTCAATCGAAACGACCGTTTGCCGGTTAGGGTGGTTCATCAGGGCGGACGTGTAACTGAGAATGAAGAGGTGGGGCACTGGAGGCAGAGAGAGAAGTATAGCAGGGATGTGTGATCCGTCAACTTCCCCCTCACTTTGCAGTGGATTGAGCCCAGGCCTGCCACTGATTCATTCTCGAGGCAGCGCCCTGTCTGGTGCGAGATCAGTCACCTTCGGCTGCCCCGGTGTCAGCTGGCCAGGCGACCGTGCCGTGTTGATGTGTTGTGCAGAGAGATTTGGCCCATTACACCCCGCTGAGCGTTGATTTAAACGCCGGCTCTGCCCGTTCGTCAGATGGAGAAAGCCTCCTTGTCGCTTTACAAAATAACCTCCATCCAAGGATATATAGTGAATGGTGAGCTGACTGCAGTGGTACAGGAGGTAGAGGAGTCGTTTAGTAATCAGGAGGTTGGAAGGTTGCTAGTTCGATTCCCCACTCCTCCTTACCAAGTGTGTAAGTGTCCTTGAGCAAGACACTGAACTCCTAAACTGCTCCTGATGTATAAATGTGTAAATTCCTTGTAAGTCGCTTTGGAAGCGTCTGCTAAATGACTAAATGTAAATGTGCCGTAGGTTAACATGGTCTTGATATGTGACACGCAGAGGTGCCCAAACACATGTATGCACTGCTGCAGCGGATGCTTCTGGTTTGAGTTGGCCCCCGCAGGTCTACACACACTTAACGCACTACGCACTCCACACACTCATAGAAATTAACGAGCTCAGCATATTTGCACTGTTTTCTTTGTTGCTGGTCTCTGGAAACAATCAGGCTCATTCTCACCTCGTAAATAAGCAAATTTGACGTGACTCATTCCTCTTTCCTGTAATATTTTTGGGAGAACAGTGTATTTTCGCACTTGTGAAAAAAAACAGGGTTTTATTCTGTTGATAACAAGCTGTCAGAAAAGTGAGAAAAAAACCCAGAATCTTTCTTGTTTTTTTTTTTTGGCTGCTTATGATAACAAATTGGACAGCACAATCAGACTGTCCACGATTATAAATAGCAGTGATGTTTACTGCTCTTGCAGGTTGGAGATAAGATAAGAAGAGATTAACTTTCGCTGCACACTCCTCTGAAGAGCAAGATGTTGCTCCAAGATATGATTAATATTTGTTTACCCACTGTTTGTGTTGTGACTTCCTTGATATGAAGTGACTTGAGGACACCAGCATCAGCAACGGGGGCACATTATTTCCCTATTCGTTCATCCTGATTTGTATTTTCACATTTGGCTGGATGGAGGAGGACAAGTACGGCAGCCCTCCACACGCCCTGTCAGTCCCACAGTCACCCCTTTGAACCTCACCTTTTTCACATGCCGCGGCGTTGCGTGACAATGGAGAGCTGGGCCATTTTGCCTGTCACTTGGAGGCCTGTACTTTTAGGCTTTTCTTTCCCCAGTCTGGATTATTAGCACCTCCTCTCTGGAAGGGTCACAAACTGTTATTCTTGGTTTGGAAGTGGGATTGAGTTTCACGCGCCTTTTCACCTTCAGCTGGCTAATGCGCTGAAGGATTACGGAGCCTCAGGAGCGCCATTAGCCCGACTAGTACCCCCCCCCCCCCTCCAATGGCAGCTTCAGCTCTGAGAAGAAAAAAAAAGAACTTGTCAGCTGTGACGGCACATTAACTAAATGCTGTTCCTCAGTAACGCTTTATTTGGATAGTCCACCTACAGAGACTTCACAGATGGTGTGTTGTAATTCGAGTTCAGTCTTTGGTAATTGTTCACTGAACATCGCCTTAACCAAACCCAACCCCCTAACCCTAACCTTAAGCATAAATTGTAGTTAACAGAGTTTCTACAGATAGTTTGTTTATAATCTGAGCATCTGTAGATGGTCTATAGGGAAGCATCCAAACAAAGTGGGACCCTGTTCTCTTTAACAAGATCTCTGGTGTATTGAATTTGTCTGATTTTTGTCGGTCTGTCTTTTTTCTCCATAGGTATTCCTGCATCGACTCAATCAGTATGCAGCCATGAAAATTGACAAGAACATCACAGAGGAGACAGCCAAGGTGAGGATGAAATGGAGTCATTCATCGTCTAACCTTACAACCTTACAACAACGGCACGACTGATTTGATCCGTCCGAATGAAACGTTACAAGAATGAGTCCTCTTCAGTCGAGGCACTCTACGCTAACCATGTTTTCACGGTGTAATCCAATAAGGAGGCCGGAAATTGCAAGCGAAGACCAAATAAAGCAAGCCTCTGGTTTGAGAGAGTCTTTCAACTGAAAAAGGGGGAATTTTGAATGAAGTCGAGAAAAAAAGGAAAAGAAGGGAGAAAAAAAAAAAAACAGTCTGATACAGGATGCAGCTGTAAATATAATCTATTTATAACCGTCGGCGGGAGGGAGAGGCAACAATAAAAGAATGCATCCCAGAGTTGAGACGAGATGGGAGTGGGAGTGGGAGTGTTTGTGAGCGCTCACGAGTGCCTTTGCTTACTCTCGGAGATAAACACGCATTCATCGGGCCGCTCCTCGGCCCCCGTGCAGCGGTGCATACCGCCGGTGAACATCCGTGTTTGAGTACGTGGTGTGCGACCCAGGTCACACAAGGGACAGGTTACAGAATACCAGCAGGGGCTGAACAGCCGTGCTGACCACTCTGGGAGACCAATAGTCTGCCTGCCATGGGGCCTGTCATGGAGGGGGGGGCAAAGTTTGTGTAATTAATGCCCTCCTCCCGCCTCCAACAGCCCCTCTACCCACATGCGTGGCGCCACTACATTGACTTTCTCCTCGCATATTGCCATGCAATTCCCATGAAAAAAAGAAAACACAAGAAAAATGCTGTCCCACATGAAGGGCAGTCATGTCAACTTTCCATATGAATGGAGCGTATAAAATTTGTCCTCATTCATAATTGCATGCCATTAAAACCAAAACAGTCGTCTCTCCATTACTCGTTTTTTTTTTTTTTTTTAACAGACTGTAAAGAATGTTTTTCCCCCCAACTCTCCCAGACACATTACCACAGAGTTACGCCACCCTGGCTGTTAGACTGTATGAGAGTGTGTATGTGTGCGTGTTTGTGTGTGTGTGTGTGTGTGTGTGCGGTTGTCTGCGTTTGTCCAGGCTCTCCAGACACACAATGGTGCTCAGTCTGGCTCCGTGACGGCCAGTTTCCATGTCCTGTCCCCTGCAGGTGCTGTTTTCCAACCTGGAGCAGATCCTGTCGGTGCACCGCCACTTCCTGGCCATGGTGGAGGAGCTGCTGCAGCCGGAGCCTCACGCGCACCATGAAGTGGGCCGCTGCTTCCTCTACTTTGTGAGTCTCTCAGCACCGTGGCCTGTGTGCCTCTGGACGCCATTGTCAGTGCTCACACAGTAGGCTTTAAGAGGACTGCTGTGTGTGTGTGCAGGGAGTGAGGGCTTGAGAGTGTGTGTGTGTGGGTGGGCCTGCGTGTGTGTGTGTGTGTGTGTGTGTGTGTGTGCGGGTGGGCCTGTGTGTGGGTGAGTATGTGGTACAAAGTATACGTCTGTGTGTCTGCAAATAGGCACGTTATATGTATATGTATGAGTTTGGTGTGTGTATGCAACTCTTTATGTGTATGTGTCTATGCACAAGCAGTGTGTTTAGGTGTGTGTGTGTCTATGCACAAGCAGTGTGTTTAGGTGTGTGTGTGTCTATGCACAAGCAGTGTGTTTGGGTGTGTGTGTGTCTATGCACAAGCAGTGTGTTTAGGTGTGTGTGTGTCTATGCACAAGCAGTGTGTTTAGGTGTGTGTGTGTCTATGCACAAGCAATGTGTTTAGGTGTGTGTGTGTCTATGCACAAGCAGTGTGTTTAGGTGTGTGTGTGTCTATGCACAAGCAGTGTGTTTAGGTGTGTGTGTGTCTATGCACAAGCACTGTGTTTAGGTGTGTGTGTGTGACTATGCACAAACAGTGTGTTTAGGTGTGTATGTGTCTATGCAAACAGTGTGTATAGGTGTGTATGTGGTTTAGCATGTAGGTTTAATTGTGTTTAGATTGTGTGATTTTGTGTAAACATTTGTACATTTGAGCATCTGAATTTGTGTGTGTGTGTGTGTGTATGTGCCTGTGTGTGTGTGAGTCTTGCCTGTGTGTGTGTGTGTGTGCGTGCGTGTGTGTGTGTGAGTCTGTGCCTGTGTGTATGTATTGTGTGTGTGTGTGTGTGTGTGTGTGTGTGTGTCTGTGCATGTGTGTGCATGTAAGTGTGTTGACATCCCATTTCTTTACTTTGAGTGCTCTGCGGTCAGCCAGCCAGAGTTGGACGGCCATGTTGCGTGAGGTCCCAGTAACCCCACACTTTTAGAGGTCACCTCCCTCTGTCTGTCTCTCTCTTCCCAGTGCATAACCTCCGCAAGGCCCCTATTTAACGTCATGCTTTGCTCTCGGTGAGGTTGCATGGCATTATACCTCTGTAATAGGCCTCCTTCAAAGCCAGTAACCATGACCTCGTAATGGCAGCGTACTCATAGGTAAATGGCAGTGTATGGTGTGCTGTAGCATGTTAAGAGATGGCATTACTGCATTGTGAAAGCCCACTATAATTTAGGACCTAATTTAGCAGGCATGGGTTGGAGCATGCACAAGTTGGAGTATACTCATATTTCTTGGAATGACCCCGATTATGTGAGAGGAGCTGGCATGGTACGTTTGGGTGGATGCGGGGTGGGCAGTGGAGGACTCTGGGTAAGGGGGGGGGACGGAGGTCCAGCCATCTCTATTCCTCTGCTCTGAGGAAATTAGGTTATTTCCTCATCTGCAATGATGAATTGTTCCTTAGAATGGCCAACAGATCTATAAAACCCATAAAAAAAAAAAAGAGCCCAAATTCGACGGAAAAACCAACAAATAATCTCAACCATGTGCGTCGTGGTGTATAACGCATCCAGCCCCTCACGAATTGTCCCTAATGTTCCCTGATGTATTAATTCTCTCATGTTCAAAGAGACGAGGGGAGCACAGAGCATGCAGAACGGGGTGGGAGTCTGAAAGGCCGCTGGTAATCCGCAGAGTGCTTGTATTCTGGCCTTCATGTGGAGCAGAGGCGTGTGTGTGTGTGTGTGTGTTTGTGAATGTGTGTGTGTGTGTGTGTGTGTGTGTGTGTGTGTGTGTGTGTGTATTGTGGCTCTCATGTGGAGTGGAGGCTTTGTAGTAGTAACAGGCGAAGCAGAGGGACCAGGCTCTCCCTCTCTGGGCAATGCCTCAAAGACAATGGAGTGTGGATGACATGGGAAGCCATGGGTAAAGTGCTTTGTCAGAGCGCATGTGGCTTCAAGAGAGATAACGGGGAGCTTGTGCGTGTGTGTGTTTGTGAATGTGTATTTATTTTTATTTGTGTGTGTTTGTATTTCTGTATGTGTTTGTGTGGGGTAAGTGTGTATGACCTGTGTATGTGTATGAGTATGAATTTTGTATATGTATTTAACTTTGTGTATATGTGTGTGTGTGTGTGTGTGTGTGTGTGTGTGTGTGTGTGTGTCTGTGGCTTTGCAGAAGGAAAGGTTCCAGATTTATGAGGAGTACTGCGGGAACCATGAGAAGGCTCAGAGGCTGCTACTGGAACTCAACAAGATCCGGGCGGTGCGCACGTGCCTCCTGGTGAGGGGTGCATCCCACACACTCCCCAGTTCTCACCCTCAGCAGTCACCAAGCACACACACTTTGCACCCCACACACACACTCTTCGCACCCCACACACACACTTTGCACCGCACACAGAAACCCATTCCACATTCATTCTTCTCACCTACATTCATGATCTTTTCACATAAGAGAAGACACACACACACACACACACACACACACACACACACACACACACACACACACACACACACTCAACCCTCTTTCATCCACACAGACACACACACACACACACACACACACACTCAACCCTCTTTCATCCACACAGACACACACACACACACACACACACACACACACACACACACACACACACACACACACACACACACACACACACACACACACACACACACACACACACACACACATTCTAGGTCTCAAAGAGGTGCTAAGCCCTGTGAGCCTGTGTGGGCCTCCTTCCTCACCCCTGCAAACGGTTTGTGTGTGTGTGTGTGTGTGTGTGTGTGTGTATTGTGCTCAACTAACCACTAACCCTGGTTTCCTACCTAAGCATGGAAACCTGTTGGCATTAACTGGGCCCTCCCACACTCCTGACCTGGGGTGTGTTTCCTGAAAGGGCCACTGAACAACTACCATTGTTAAACGATAGAGAGACCATCATTTTTAACACTTTCTCTCTTTCTTCCTTACCATGGTGGTTGGAGATGGTTGTTTGGATGGTTGTTGGCACTTTCGGGGAAACACAGCCCTGGTAGAGGATGGAGTGTCCACATTACAAACACATGTTTACGACATGGGGCAGAGGCGGACTTCTACTGACAAGTCTGAACTATGTTTGACCGGCATTGTTGAAAGAGGAACACAGAAAGAGCCTGCCGTTAATTGCTGAGCCTTTTTTGATAAACGTGATAATGTGATAAACACACACACACACACACACACACACACGCACGCACGCACGCACGCACACACACACACACACACACACACACACACACACACACACACACACACACACACACAAACACACTCACACAGAGGATGGAGGGTGGCGTGTGGAGCTCCAGCCTAACTTCCCCAGTGGTGGTGGTTTGGGCGGGTGGGTGAAACGCTACACCTCCCAGTGCAGGCAGGCCTGAGGGGATGAGGAGATGGGCTGGGGGGGGGGGGGGGGGTTACAGTCATAAATTAATTTCCTTCGCTCGTGCCGACAGTTCTGTACACCCCTCCCCCCCTTCCCCCGCTCCGCTCCCTGTTGCTTAGTAATGTAATTCCAGCACTGTGTGACCTTGCTTTATCTCCAAAACCTGCACACCAGCAGGCATGGACACACGCACACGCACACGCACACGCACACGCACACGCACACGCACACGCACATACACACACACAAACACAAACACGAACAAGGTTTGTGCTTTCCAAGGGATTTTCAGATCATCACATTATCAAACAAAGCTTTCTCTTTCTGTGTTCCTCTTTCAACAATGCCGGTCAAACATAGTTCAGACTTGTCAGTAGAAGTCCGCCTCTGCCCCATGTCGTAAACATGTTTAGAACACTGCTAGATCTGAAGCCAGTGGACAGAGAGGGTGCTGGGGGGGGGGGGTTGAGTGCTGCATGATGAAGAGCTCCTGTGTGTCTTTCAAGCGGCCTCGCAGTCGGCCACGGGCTTAATTGAGTTTGATTTAAGGATGATATTTATGAGCCTGACCTTGCCAAGACCGGAGGCTTTGAGTTAGACCTGGGAGGCTCACGTTACCAGCGGTCAGGTGAGGGAGGGAGGGAGGGAAAAGACAAAGAGGGAGTTGGAGGGAGTTGCTGAGACAGAGAGGAGGGAGTGAGAGAGGAAAAGAGGAAGAGAGAAAGACAGCGAGAGAAACTCCTGACATACATTCTCATCTGCCTTCCTCAATCTTTCATTCTGTTCTGATCTGATATTGTTCCATTCTGATTTCGAGTCTGATTCTGGATCTGATCTGATGTCTGTCTGTGTCTCCCGTGTTCTAGAACTGCATGTTGCTAGGGGGCAGGAAGAACACAGAGGTCCCCCTGGAAGGCTACCTGGTTTCCCCCATCTCAAGGATCTGCAAGTATCCTCTGCTCCTCAGGGTAAGCATACCACCAGAGAGGCCAAAGGTCATCCTTACATCAGTTTTAGCTCCCCATGCATTGACCTAATGACCTCCAGATTTAGTAACTGCACTAATTATCAGCACACGTACTTAGTGATTGACACAAAATACTGTAGCTGACTCACACTGTGCTTACATAGCCACAGATTAATAGCCATGTGAAATGGTTGGCACTAAATACGGCAGTAGTCTTCCACTTTCCCAACCTGGACACTCTAGTGCTCTTTATGTTTCAGATGCGCGGGTCTTTCCTTTCTGCTTAATGACAGAATGAGCGTGTGCCAGGGGCAGCCTGAGCCCTGCAGCTGAGCTGCTAATGGAACACTTGCCCCAGGTGCCTTTCATCTCAGGCCAGGGTTCCTAGTCTGGCTCCATCAAACATAGCCAGTGTGGAGCCAACGCTTCTCCAGAGTCATTTTCCTCCCCCGTAACAGTTCATCATTGTTTCTCCCTGCCCAGTTTTGCCAGTGGCATGGAACGGCCCACGTGGAGGGTTCAGAGGGGGGACTATTTTGGTGTTAGCCTGTCTTAATTTGCCTTCAAGTCCTGACAGACGAAGGGAAAGATCCAAGTGAAAGTCTGTTAGAAGTCAAGCCATAGCCATTCCGCCTATCTTTCAAAACTCCCCGGCTTTCCTCCCCAAACCTTTTCTGAATTTTCACAGCTGAAATGCAAATACCCTTGAGCTGGAGTTACAATAATAAAAAGTGTAATCTCGCCCCTGCCCCTTGAAGCTCGCCATTTGAAATCTTACAGCTGGAACCGCCAAGGCGTTTCTCACTAAAAAGCAGCTGATAGGAATCTGTGGTCTCTCTGGTACCGAGGAAATGTAAGTCGGAGTGCCTGAACTTCCACGGACACGCCACAGCTCCTCGTGTTTAGACTGGGCAGCTGTGATAGTCATCTCCCCTCCAGTAGACCTTGTCATGCAGTAGCGGAGGCGGTTAGAGAAGTTGAGTCAATCATAAGACCATAATCACACGCCACCCCTTTTCTTGCCCTTCTCTTGTTCTCTTTCACGTTGCTTTATGGCTCATTTTGTTGTGATTACGCATTTCTATTTGTCTATTTTCTTTACTATCTCTGTAAATCTCTCTCTCTCTCTCTCTCTCTCTCTCTCTCCTCCTTCCCTCCCTTTCTTTGCTTTTCCCTTTCCAGAGATCATTTACATTTACATTTAGTCATTTAGCAGATGCTTTTGTCCAAAGCGACGTACAAGGGAGAGAACAGTTAAGCTAAGAGCAATAAAAAAACACGGTGTAACAATAAATACTACTTTACATAAGAATTAGAAAAACGACCTAGAAAGGAAAAAGAAGTGCAGGAATGTAACTGCTGAAGTGCAAGTTAAGCGCTAGTCAAGGTGCCAGTTAGGAAGGGAGGTGCTCTCTGAAGAGTTGGGTCTTCAAAAGCTTCTTGAAGGTAGAGAGGGACACCCCTGCTCTGGTAGTACTAGGCAGTTCGTTCCACTATCTGGAAGACCAGATCATAGTCCATCTCTCTCACCCGTACTCTCTTTTCACCTCCCTACCTCCTCCTCTATTTTCTTCCTTCCTTTCTTTTCGACCTGTGATCTTTTTTCTCTCTCTCTCTCTCTCTCTCTCTCGCTCTCTCTTTCCCTTTCTCTCTGACGTGAGGAACAGCACATTAAACCTCTTATCCCTCACTCTGTCTCTCTGACCATTGTATCTTTGACCTCCATTATAAGCCTGTTATCATCCCCGTGTTCCCCCGTGCTCAGGAGCTTCTGAAGAGGACCCCAAAGAAGCACAATGACTACGCACTGGTGCAGGAGTCCCTGCAGGTGATGAAGGCCGTGTGCTCCAACATCAACGAGGCCAAGAGGCAGATGGAGAAGCTGGAGATGCTGGAGGAGTGGCAGTCCCACATCGAGGGCTGGGAGGTGCGTCCTGCTCTGCCTTTGCATTTTTGGCTTACATAATGGGTAAAGTGCTGACCTGACTCTACATTTTTTGCTTACTTAATGGGTCAAATATCTGTCCCTTGCACAACAGCTCATTATGAGTTAAGTGACCTACGGCTCTAGCCCTGATGTCAGAGGAGTTGAAGACTAGGATAGGGTTTCTGATGATGGGTTTATAGAAGGGATTGTCTGTCACCACTTTATTTTTATAGTCATTTACAATTAGTCAGTTTCATTTGTGAAGTGGACTGATGTACGTAATGAACAATAGTGTGTACCTCTCATGGATGGACTTAGTACTACATGTTCCTAACTGTAACCCTAGAGAACCAAAAACCTTAACTCTGAGCCC
>NC_045168.1:4279221-4291721 GCF_900700415.2 Clupea harengus
AGGCACGCAGGCTGTGGTGACTCGTGGGTGGTTCTGCCGTCCCGCGGGGCCCAGCCCGGCCCGACTCGAAGCTCAGGAGCACAGAACAGCACCAGCACAGCACCAAAACCTAGACAGCCGTAATTATTGCGTCTTGACTAGCATATAAGAGCCTGGGACAGGAGGGAGATTCCCATGGCTGTAAGAGGCCTGGAGAAGAGAGTCACACAACTCTCATTATTTCCAATTTAACTTTTCCATCGTTTATCATGGCCCAGGCTAAATACACTTTTGGGTGGGGGAAAAAAGAGGCCCTAAAGATTTTTGGCATGAAACATATGTTTGGTGGTTGGTGGATGATGTAGTGTGTATAAAATAATTTCTAATTTCCATCCTGTACCACTGCAGACCTATACAGAAACAGAAACACTTTTATGGAACTGGCCGCCAAAAGAGATAACCATGTCATCAAAATGAGAAGGCACTTTGCCATGTGATCAATATGTTATTGAAGATGCAATATCTCCTGTCATAATAGTTTAATGTGATATAACAGTATCATATTACAATTATATACAGTTGTCACAACAGCTCTTGAAATATTTCATACTATGACAGCTCATTAGGAAATACCATACACTATTATGCAACATATAACTCTCAGGAATGTAATGCAAATAATGGTACCGTCACACGTCATTGGACACAGAATGCCATGACGACTAATGTCAGGTATGTGCAATAACATGTTAATAAACATGCTAATGACAGGCTGTAAAAGAAACCAAAGTAACAAGGTCTGCCTCTTCTACATTGAGTTAACATCTTCTCAGACAGGAAGCATGGCAGGGACGTGTGGTCGCTCTTGAATCAATGAAAACGCAGCCTCGGGCGTTTCTCTTTGTCTGCCGAGGCGAACAGGATCAATGGGAGCTTCTTCTTAGATCAGTCGGGTAATTTGTCTGTTTTCCACAGAGCCCAGGAATTGAGAGGTGAATCAATGCAGCTGTCAGCCCGGCCATCGTAACACTTGTGGCCAACACCATGGCGTTCGCTGCCAGATTGCTCATTTAATTGTGTTTTACTCCAGGCAATAGATTTGTAAAGATGATACTTTCAAGCATACACAGATGCTTTCAAATATGTAAACAAACATTCAGATCTGTAAAGATATAATCATTTAATATGTAAGCATGTAATTTAGTCATATAGTCATATAGTCATTTAATATGTAGGCATGTAATTTAGTCATATAGTCATATAGTCATTTAATATGTAAGCATGTCATTTAGTCATATAGTCATTTAATATGTAAGCATGTCATTTAGTCATATAGTCATATAGTCATTTAATATGTAAGCATGTCATTTAGTCTTATAGTCATATAGTCATTTAATATGTAAGCATGTCATTTAGTCATATAGTCATATAGTCATTACATATGTAAGCATTTAATATGTAAGCATGTCTTTAGAGGAGGAACGATACATGTAGAAATGTACCTTAGATGTATAAAGACATACCTAAACATAAATAGGCAATTCAAATAGTTTGAGGACACTCTCTCATGCAGCAAGTCATATTCATCTTTCCTTCAGAAGGGATTCAAAGTGAATCAAAGTTCCACACACTCCATTACACAAACTAATTAGGCTTCTCAAAAGCACCAGATTCAACATGTGCTCTGACAATGGGTTTGAATTTTATAGATAGTCTCTTCAAGGGACCGACCACCATGAAACAAGTAACATGCATGAAGAAACGGCACAGCCTATGAATTCTGAAATATTTTTTTTTGACAGGGGGGGGGGGGCAGAGGAAGGGGGGAAGATTTAAGATTCCGGGACCTTGTTTGTCCATGTTCTTTTGTGTTCTGCCCACGAGGCTGTTCCCATTCCGTGTAAGTGTGCCATAAGCCTTGTAATTACAGCAATCAGGGAGGCCTGTGCCTGTGATCTGTTTCGTTCGCAGGGTGTTTTTCATGTGGCAGCGTTCATTTGTTCGAAACTTTTAGCACCCTCCATGGGTTTTCGCGCTGAATGCCTTGGTTTTTTTCTTTTGTTTACGCCGTTTGAGTGCATCCAGTTTGTCATCTGTGTGGCTTTGATAGACAGCCTGCGACTCGAGTGAATTGAGGAATTAAGGAATTCAGAGAGCACTCAGGCAACTGGGCCACATGAAATCAAACAGGCCTCAGAATAGTGGGAAAAAAAGAGAGAAAAAGGGAGACAGGAACAAACCCCAACGAGAAATGTGTTTCACAAGTGTGGATGTGTTCTTAGAATTTAGTTATATATAAATAAAGGAACTAAAGTGCAACGAGGGCTTGATCCTCCCTTTTTCTCTTGGCTTGCTGTGTGGACTGCAGCGGACTACCACAGCAGTGGCAACATCGTCAACAACGGCTGGAAAATCCACAACACGGCGAAGAACAAGTGGTTCGTGTGCATGGCCAAGACGCCCGAGGAGAAGCAGGAGTGGCTGGAGGCCATCTTGAAGGAGCGCGAGAGGAGGAAAAGTGAGTAGCGCTTGTATTTTATACTCCACAGTACAATGAGAAAAAAAATCAACCCATAGTGCATTGTTTCAAAGGTGTGAAAGATGTGTTTTAGTCTACATTACTGTGACAAGATCAGTTTTGTGTGCTTGTGAATTATGTGTATGCTTTAATGTACACCTGACCACAACAAATTCCCCTTCAGGGACAAATATTGTATTCGGATCTTACCCATAGTGCATTGTTTCACAGGTGTGAAAGTTCAGGTTCTTATAGATTCCTAAGGGTTTAATGTCTTTAAATGTCAATGTTGCTCTAGGTCATTTAATTTCATTAGACATCATTAGTTCCACCTCCTAATTTGTGAAATCTGCTAATTAGTCAAGTGAGGTGGTTTGTACACACGTGTGTGGGAAGGACTTTTACTGACTGAATCTGGACTTTGTACCTCTACCAAGAGGCCCTGTTTACCCTTTGGAACAAACATGGTTTTAATAACCAGATCATTAGGCTTCCAGATTGTGGCATAGTATGTCTCTGCTGTTTTTCACTGTTTCCAGTGCATAAAGGCATGGATTAGATGTGTTTCTGTTTAGGTCACACTGGTGGCACACTGTAATCAGATTACATCGATATCTACTGTGCCATACTATATTAGAATCAGGACAACTACACCCCAAGTCCTAACACATTCTCAACCCATCCTCATCTTTGAAGAGCAAATGTGGGCAACATCCTTCTGCCAAGTATAGACGGGGCAAGGGACTCACACAGGGCATCCGCCTTTCTCAGGCAAAGAGAGGCATCATGGCCGCCAGTCTAATTAACCGTGGCACAAGCTGTTAATCCAGGGGTGAGGTGTAATTGGCAATTAGCTCGTTTGGCGTGACGACATTAGTACCCTACAGCGCTTCAGCATAGAGATATCTGCATATCAAATGCAATCATGCACACCAGGAGGACACAAAGCCAGGGGGGTGGTGTGTGTCGTGTTAATTCCTTCTTAATATGCTGACATGCTTGAGAACAGCTTTGCAAATATCTCTAATAGATAAAACATTGTTTACACAACTGTGAATATTAAATCTAGGGTGTGAATCTTTGCGTTGGCTGGGGTTCATTGCCCGTGTCAGTGCACTGCTGTGTGGACTGTGACTTATACGTTTGCTTACACTGCTTTAGGATGGGTGCGGTGAAAGGCTGGGCTGAGACTGAACAGCGTGCATGTGTTGTGTGTCGCCTGTGCTTCGCGTCCTGTTCGGTTCTGGTGTGGATTAGTATCCCTTGAAGCGAAAACAGTTTGGTGTGGATGAAGTACTGCAGAGCACACTAAAGATACATGCCAAAGCGTTGTGCTTCGGCATATTTACGACGTGGATGAATTTAGGGCATGAATGCTTTGTATTCTTCATGCATGCTTCGCGTTTTGGAGAACCATGTGTTCGATCTTGCCAGCCTAAAGACTAGCTGCCTCACTTTTGGTTCTCGACTGGCACACAGCTGTACTGCTGCTGAGTCAGTGCCTGTTAAGGGAATGGTCCAGTAGTGTTGTGCATGTATGAATTCATGTGTGTGCATGTGCGTGTGTGTGTGTGTGTGTGCGCAGGTGTGTGTGATATCACGTGTTTGTGTGTATCTAGGTGTATATATCTGCTATGTGTGTGTGTGTATGTGTGTGTGTGTGTGTGTGTGTGTGTTTTTTGTGTGTGTGAATTCGCCTGTTTGTGTATATGTGTGTGAGTATATCAGTGTGTGTGTCCATCGTGTACGTGTCTCACAGTGTTTCTCCCCTCTCTCCCGTAGCCCTGAGACTGGGGATGGAGCAGGACACCTGGGTGATGGTGTCAGAGAAGGGAGAGAAGCTCTATCAGCACATGTGCAAACAGGGACACCTCATCAAGGACCGCAAGCGCAAGCTCACAACCTTCTCCAAGTGCTTCCTGGGAAGGTGAGTTGGCACCAGCACCCTCGCCCCCTCTGTCCCACCAAATATTGCATCTTGGGAAAATAAAACAGTTCCTGTGTTTTCATGGCCCACCTGGTTGAGCACCTGGGCATGGGCTTTATTGCTAGGGAGCTTATATACAGATCAAATGTGTACATCTGTACTGTAAAGTCACAGTAAAGAGCATTTTCTATATGAATAAATGTAAATCACCATGTGAAAAAGTTAAGTTAAGCGATACTGGTTGAGTTGTGGGAATGAGGGAGGCTGAAACTGAGCCCTCATTGAGCAAACAGAACGCTTAGGTAGAGTTCTTTTCTGCAAGGGGGCCCGTTCACAAGGCTGTACACAGGGCACAACATTTGGTATTATAAACCTGAGTAGGCTGAAATGTGGTTTTAAGATGGACTCAAATGTTGTGATAAATCTTTTTCCATTTGACATGAAGTACATCTGGCCATAACATCACAAGCAGTAGACAGTATATCATTGCTTTGAGGACCTTGCTGATATTGTTAGTGTCTGTTTTTGTGACTAGCATGTGAAAAGCACACATAATGCAGTCATCTTTGCATGGGACACTATTAATAGCACTTCTATAAAAGTCAAAATTGGTTTCCTTATCCTTCCTTTTGAGTCTAAATCTGTCAGGAGTTGTAAAGGAAAGAGGCATGTTTTTTTGGGGTGGGGGTGGGGGGGTGCATCTGGATTTGAACCCTCTGGGAGAAGAATCTGGATTATGTATCTCTGCCATTTAGTCACAGTGAAATCAGAGCCAGAGGCAGTCCAGTGTTCCCCCATGAATCTTCTTTAAGGATTATTGGTTAAATATCGGGGAGTGTGGGTCTCATTGAACGTGGTCATAAATCAAGGGGATATGTGGTTATGTCCCTGCTAACCCCCCCCCCCCCACCTCTGAGACTGGGACTCCAGGCAGAGGATTATTTTAATGTTCCTTGAGGTAACCATTATGGCAAGGTCGTTATATTCTGTGTGTGTGTGTGTGTGTGTGTGTGTGTGTGTGTGTGTTTGTGTGTGTGCTTGTATGTGTGTGTTTGTGTGAAATAACAGTATCATCGTCTACTAGAGGAAACAGGTTGCTGGTGTTTGAATCATATGGGATTATAACACCATCTGTTATAGAAACTACCTACCTTGTGTCCCACTTTTAACGAGACTTTAAAATAACCTTTAAAAGGTGGTTTCACCCGTACGAACGTCCTTTTTTTCCCCCCGTCATATTGAATTATACAAGTTGTCCTCTCCAGAAGACTTCATATTTCAGATGTGGTGTCCAAGAGCCGTGATGGCATGAGACACGGCTGTCCTGGCCTTAAAGCGAGCGCTGGGAGTGAGATCAGAGGAGGTGAGGTCTCTCTCTGGCTTTACGAGCTTATGAGGGAAGAGCTGGGTTCTCATTTCTTCTACGGAGGAGGAGGAGAGTGCGGAGAGAATGGCTTTGTCTTTGGCAAGGCCCGAGCCTGTCTGAGGTCTCTCCAGCAGTGATGTCCGCAGTGATAAAGCACATTCTTGTGCACCAGTGAGAGGAGTGATACACACAGTGCTGAGAGCACGGGGCTGGAACTGTCATAGGTGTGTCACAGGTGTGTCACTTGTTAAGCTTCATTGAGTGAAGTGTATTAGTTAGTGGTATAGTGTCTGTGTTCTCATATTCTCATATTCTACCATAGCTGTGTGCACGAGATTTGGACTTGGTGTGTGTGTGTGTGTGTGTGTGTGTGTGTGTGTGTGAGTGTGAGTGTGAGTGTGAGTGTGTGTGTGTGTGTGTCTGTGTCTGTGTGAGTGTGAGTGTGAGTGTGTGTGTGTGTGTGTCGGTAGCCCTCTGCTCATCCACTGGTGGTGTAATGGTCTCTGCTCTGTGTGTGTGTGTGTGTGAGAGAGACAGAGAGAGAGAGAGAGAGAGAGAGAGAGAGACTGTGTTCGTAGAACTCTCCTTGTTCAGAGAGAGAGAAAGTGTGTGTGTGTGTGTGTGTGTGTGTGTGTGTTGACTTAGCTCTCTACAGGCCCACATGTTGCCATCTGGTCTTGGCATCAAGGCTGTGCAGGCCAGACCCCTCTGAGTGAGGAGGGGAGTGAGTGAAAGAGAGCTTCAAGGGCTTTGGTTTCTCTGGACAGCATATGCTCAAGGGCTTTGCCTTCAGACGGCCTGGTGCTTCTAAAGCATAGTGTCAGTAGTGATAGGGTGGCGAGGAAGAGATTTGAGTGTGTTTTATGGTGTGCAGTACAGCAGACAAACATAACAGACAAGTGAAATCTGTTGTTTTACAGTAATGGTTTGAATGACAGTGATGGACCTGCTGTTGTTTCTTTTGTGCTGCCAACCAAGAGTGTGGTTTTTTTATGAGTTAGACAGAGAAGATGTTGTGAAATCAAACTCACTATATATTTGTCTGTGCTGACTGAATGTGTGTGTGTGTGTGTGTGTGTGTGTGTGTGTGTGTGTGTGTGAGTGTTTAAGGGGGATTGTTTCGTGAACTACTTTCTCCTCGAGTGTCTCCACACAGAACAGTGTGAGTGGTAGAGTGGGGGGGTGGTCTGGTCTGGAAGAAGAATGCCTCTGTCAGCTGAGGAGATTAAAGACAGCACACACACCGGCAGGACTGGGGGCCGCTCTGCCTGTGAAAAGACCATATGGACGAGAGACGTATAGTGAAATGTGCAGCCTTGAGGGTTTATTTGGCGTTGCGGTCCTGCGAACATTTGCGATTGAACTCTCGGTCACATTTCTACTCTCCCAGTTTTAATTACTTTTGGCATCCAGTGTCTTACTGAGTGCTTTAGAAGACGAGTCCAATGCGGTATCTTGCTGATTAGAAACGCATGGCTTTTGGCAGTGGTGCTCACCGCTCAGGTTGCCCAGAAGGCAGGTCCTCTCACTTTGAGCTTCTGAAGTTGAGGTATTGATCTCTTCAACTCAAGGGAAGTTGTGCTATCCTGTGTTGAAGAAATTACTTTATAAATAAGGGAATTTATTTATTATTATGTATTTATTTATTAAGCCACACGGAAATTAACAGATTCCGATAACAACATTCCGATAAATGTGAACCTTCCGCATCATTAGTTATTTATGGGGTTGTTCAGGACTGGAGGACAGAGTATAAATGATGCCTGTACAGGGTGTGTTGTCCTTGATGAAGTTCGTTGGTTTCACATGTACAGTTTCCCAGCGTAAACGAGCCCAGCTGTGTGCTTCGAGAAGCCGCACACTTTTTGGAATTAAACTAACAGAATAAATATCCTAGTTAGTCCTGACGTGAGGTATATAAACACACTGCCACAACGACACCTCAGCTGTCAGGATCCTAATCAGACTCGCTAGGGGAGAATGTTTATGTCTTTGGCAGGGGGAACAGCTTGAAACTGTTAGACACCGCGATTCATGGCGTAAGTGACTGCTATTTGTCAAAGGGTGTCATGAGAGCTATGGATTCCAAACATACGGCGTGTTTTTCTATCCAAGGGTGGCTTAGCGAGGTTGACTAAATCTTCCATCACTCTCCCCTGGTCTCTCGCTGGCTCCTGTGTTTCTGTTCCCTCGCGTTGTCCATGTCATGGTTTGTGTGAGCCTCTCCCTCTTTCTCTTGTTTCAGTCTTCCTCTGCTCTCTTTCTCCTTTTCCTCTCTCTTTCTTTTCTCCCTCTCTCTTTCTGTTCTCCATCTCTCCTTCTCTCTTTCCCTTCTTTCAGTCTTCCCCCTCTCTCTTTCTCCTTGTCCTATCTCTTTCTTTTCTCCCTCTCTCTTTCTCTTCTCCATCTCTCCCTCTCTCTTTCCCTTCTCTCAGTCCTCTTCCCTCTCTTTTCTCTCCCTCTCTCCTCACTTCTCTCTCATGTCAGGACAAATTTAAATTCATGGTATGGTAGACATCCGACTTGGTATGCCCAGTGAGATTAGTTAGTGCTGTCTCTTCTATCCCTGCTTCTCTCTCTCTCTCTCTCCCTCTGTCTGTCTGTCTGTCTCTCTGTCTGTCTGTCTGTCTCTCTGTCTGTCTTTCTTTTTGCTTTCACCACTGGGTCCCAAAAACTCTGGAACTCTGGATAGACCGCAGCATTGCTCTGGTGGAGTTGGCCATGTTTGTTTTGGTTTTGCGGAGAGGGACGGAGGGCCGCCGAGAGAGAGGAGGGGATGGGAGCCAGAGAAGGGGGGGGGTACGAGGTCACAAAGTGAGATATCGCTTCCTCCCCCCCTCCAGTTCTCTGGATTTCCCCTTCCTTGGAAATACAATTATGCCATTTAGTCAATTTGGGGCTGGGAGCGGGTTTGTGTGTGTGTGTGTGTGTGTGTGTGTGTGTGTGTGTGTGTGTGTGTTTGTGTGTGTGTGTCTGCCCCAGCTCGTTATGTTTCATGTGGCGGTTGTTTCTGTCCCATCTTTGTCTGTAAGTGATCAGCATCAGGAGTCACTCAGAAATAGTCAGGAGTTTGTGGAATCTGTGTTTGTGGTATCGCGTTTCCTTAATACAACAATAAAGCTCTAGCTTGGGTTTGGATGTCAGGATGATGTGGGTATATTTACTCTGCGTATCAGAGACACGCTGCATGGGCAACACTGTGTAAAGATACTGTAGTCCGTCAGGATGTTTTCTTTGGGCAGATAGAAAGATTCGCTCAGTCTATAATTATATACTGTGTGTTCAACGAATCAGATATGTTTGTGAGATGCGTGCATCTCAGCACTGAACTACATCCAGTGTGTGTCTGGTTTGGTTTATTTGTTTGCAGTTATTTGTGTCTGAAAACATATAATAGAGTAAGCAGCTGTTTAACATTATAAAACATAAAATATATATTTTTGCTTGTGCTGGTACAGCAGTATACTGCTGCTGTAGCTTTGACTCCGCAGTGAGCTTGTGTCATTGGCTGATAAGAAATGTATGTGATATACTGTGCATGACTTCACTCCAGCTGCTTGGCTTCCACAGTGAGTAGCGCCCTGGTCATTGTTATTTTCGATTTGATTAATAGTGTATTCGACTTGATTGCGACTGTTCTTCCTCCACAGAAAGGTTGTGTCTTGGCTGAGGTGAGGTTATGTGTGATCTATACAGTGTGTGGGGCTGACTGCAGCTGTTTTGCCCCCGCAGTGAATTTGTGTCCTGGCTGATGGAGATCGGGGAGACGGATAACCCAGAGGAGGGTGTGCACCTGGGCCAGGCTTTACTGGAGAACGGCATCATCCACCACGGTCAGTCCTCTTCCTCTCTTAAGTCCCCTCTACATGTGTCCATGTCATTCTAAAGGGGGTTCAGGCCCTGGGTTCTGTAAAGTGCCGTAAGACAATTGTATTGTTTTGGTGCTATTTAAATAAAATTGAATTTAATTGAATTTAATTCCTATCAATGACAATCAGGGCTTCAACAGGACTTACACAGGCACAGGCCCAGGCCTGCTAACCCATTTGCTGCAGAGTTAGCCTGCCTTTTGCCTTGGCTCAATCATTTAGCAGATTTGTGTACTCACAAAAACGTTTCATGACTGATGATGCAGGCTTTGCTTTTGACAGTTGAGTCCATGATCGCAGCTCTAGTTTTCTTCTCACCCACGAGAGCCACAGACAGCCTCTTAAAGAGCCTTTAGCTGTCTCGTTTTACTCAACTTTAGCTGTTATGTAGAACAGAGCAGAACAGACATTTTCAGCAATAACAAGCCCCTCCTGCATAACAAAATGGTTCTTCACACAGAAAAAACTCTAAGTCACTTCTGAAACTTTTGAAAGCGCTGATTTTATGTCAAAACGTTGTTCCGTCCACACCAAAACGCAGAAAATGGTTTGTTGTTGTTGTCGTGTCTGGAGCACAAACTTTTGTCAGTGTTGTTGGAACAATATGTCATTATTTCTAAAACTCTGTTTTCCCTGTCCACACTACCAATTTATGAGAGAGAAGTATTGTTTTCTGTGTCAGAAAATGCTGTTTTAGTGTGGATGGAAGGGCTGAACGGAGAAACAATTTAGCACTTTCAAATTTAGGATAGGACGTTAAACCGCACTGACATGTACTATATTCTCATTGTTCCTTCCCCTTCACGCTCGTAGCTGTCACGGTTTGTTATTATTAACAGTAACTACAAAATGACCCTCACAGGACACCATAACAATGATATCATCCCAGGACCTGGACTTAGGGGTGTTGAAAGGCGTGTGGAGCAGATGGCTTCTTTATAAGCAGTGGAAGTGCTCCGTTTACTTCAGGGATTATAAATATTCATCCTTTCACACCCTATGTTTGTTTTATATTGCCCAAATTGTTGCTCAGCAGCCTTCCCACTATTTGGTTATTCCTTCCACAGGATGGGGGACAGCTTTTCTCAGTCGCTCTGGTACATTACTCAGATCAGAATACAAATTCTCAGTTTGTTCAACCTCCCTCACATCATCTAGTTACTTGTGCACATCATAACAGCCATTTCTCATTTTTTTCACATTCATGCAAAATTTCAAAACATTTATGTGTGTGTGCGTGTCTGTGTGTGTCTGTGTGTGTGCGTGACTGTGTGTGTGTGTGTGTGTGTGATTGTGTGTGTGTGCGTATGTGTGTGTGTATGTGTTTGTATGTGTGTGTGTGTGTGTGTGTGTGTGTGTGTGTGTGTGTATGTGTGTGTGTGTGTGTGTGTGTGTGTGTGTGTGTGTGTGTGTGAGTATGTGTTTGTATGTGTGTGTGTGTGTGTGTTCTTTTCCTGAAAAGCGACTGGACCCAGTCCAAGTGGAGCACTAAATCACTTTCCACCCCGTTTCTCCTGCTTCCTAACAGTGGAGAAATGAATTTGGGGCTTTGGAGCCTCACGTCGGCTCAGTGTGAAATCACTCTGGGGCTGCCTGAAAGACTCACCGGGGGAGGTTTGGGGGGGGAACTCATAGGGTCAACCCCCACCCCCCCAGATTACTTTTCTGGGAGCGAAAGCCTAAATGCCACTTGCATGTGGGAGAATAGGACTGGTGGAACGGAATGGTTTCAATTAGAAGGGTCTTTGAAGCTGAAGCTTTTAGCTGAAGTTTTGGAAGCAGCTGTCCTATATCTGAATGCAGCATAGAGCATTTAGGTTCTTCCCTAGAGGCAGAGAGTGACACACGGTGTGATTAGGTGTGGATGTGTTATAGTGCTTCTATGCTCCGTGTGCCTAGTGCCTTCGGTCACGCGGGCCAAAATAAAGCTCTTTTTTGCGTTGTGTGTCTTTTCAGTCTCTCTGCACAAACCTTACTGCCTGTTCTGGTGGTTGCTCTGTTGTCAGAATGTTGTTCTGGAACATTCTTGTTCTTGTTCTCCGCAGTGACAGACAAACACCAGTTCAAGCCCGAGCCGGTGCTGTACAGGTTCCGCTATGACGACGGCACGTACCATCCCAGGAGCGACATGCAGGATGTCATCTCCAAGGTAACCAGGCGTGGGACCATTGTGCGTCCCGCCAGCCCAGCGCTTATGGATTGTTTTTGGCCCGACCTACAGGCGAGGCGTCCCAATATGCTAACCATCACTTTGTCTGTGTCCATGTTTCCCCTGTGTCTGTGTTACACTCCCTGCACATCTGTCTCTTCCTGTCTTTCTGTTTCTCTCTCTCTCCTTTCCTTTCGCTCATTCTCTTTACCTCTCTTTCTCAATCACTCTCTTCATCCCTCTTTCCTCCTCCTCTCTCTCTCACTCTCCCTCTCCCTCTGTCATTCTCTCATTCCCTCTTTTCTCTTCTGTTTCCTTTCTCCCATTTCCATTTCCCCGCTTTCTTTCCTCCTCTCTCTCCCTCTCAATTCTTTCTCCCTTCACTCTCTCTCTCCCTCTCTCAATTATTTCTCCCTTCACTCTCTCTCTCCATCTCTACAGGGTGTCCGGCTGTTCTGCAGGCTCCATAGTTTATTCACTCCGGTGATCAGGTAATGGGTCCAGTGCTCAGCCTTGCCTCATTAAACACGTCTCTCTCTTTCTCCAGACATTCACACTCCACACACACACACTCTACACATTCACACACTAGGACACACACATAGACACACACAGACACATACACACATTGGTGTAGCCAGGTGTGACTAGAATCCTGTGGCTTTAGTTTCTCTCTCTATCTCTCTCTCTCT
>NC_045168.1:4294221-4304221 GCF_900700415.2 Clupea harengus
ACTCCCTCTGTGCTCTACATGGCTGGGAGTGTGCCTCATATTGTATTTCACTCTTATTAGGTTTCTACTGCAGTGGCAGCTTGTAGATGTGTATTTAGTGAAACTAAACACAATAGATTGTATGATTGTGTTTATGCTGTGTGTGTGTGTGTGTGTGTGTGTGTGTGTGTGTGTGTGTGTGTTTGATGTGCACATACGTGTGTGTGTGTGTGTGCTCGTTCTCACAGGGATCTTTGGAGAAACCGGAGGCTTCACAGTCCATCTGTAGTCCATCGCCTGCAGAATGAGACTTCTTTAATTGGCTCATCCAGCTCCAATCTAATTAGATGGAATTTCCTGCTGGAAGGGGGCACTCTAAAATGGCCCATAGACACCCATGCCGCCTCCATGAAAAAAAATTCAGCCCCAACAATCCCCTCAACCCCTCCACTTAAAACCCCTCGGAATGTTACTAGAAAAATAAGCCACTGTCTGCACAATGACACAGAAGGAGGTTTGAAGAACAGATGCAGATCATTTGAGCAGTGAATGTCTGACATGCTGAAATGTTAGCAGAAAAAGTACTAAAAGCGAAACCAAAATGCTATGTGTGTATGTTTGTCTTTCTGCTGGCCGTAAACTCCGCTGTGATGGTAATCTGGGAAGCAAACAGGGCTTTTAAGTTTCGGGGTGACCTTCCCCAGCCAATTGTTCATGTAGAGTGCAAGAACACACACACACACACACACACACACACACACACACACACACACACACACACACACACACACACACACAGCTCGTTCCTGTAGATTGCAGAGCACTCATGCTGGGCATATGGCTGTGCTGGGCCCTGTGTTTACCTCCCATTTGTCACTTTGACAGCCGGCGAGGAGAGGAGCGGAGCGGAGAGGAGCAGCCTCACCCACAGGCCCTGAACACTGGCTCGCTCCCCGCAGTCTCAGCCAGGGGAAGAGAGCCAGTGAGAGCTTGGCTTTACAGACTCGGTGTTTAGAGCGTGGCACAGGGCGAGCGTGTTTCACTGATGAGGTCAAAAGCTAAACGCTCAGCCCCCCTGCCCCCTCGTGCGAAAAAATTAAAGGAAAGAAAGAACGACAGAGCAAAAGAGAAAGAAAGAAGGAAAGAAACGAAGCGGAAATCCTGACGTTAGAACACGGTTGTGTAATGGAAACTACTGTGTTTGCACCTCAGTGTACTTTAAACATGCTCGCATGGAGAACACACTGAGCCTCTTTATTTGACTCCGTTTGCTTTCCAAGCCGAGCTGTGGCTGTGTCTGTCAACATGCGTTTGGGCTAGCAGAAGTTTACTGCTAAGTCGGGTGGGGGAAGCGGTCGAAGGACGTTTGAGGGACAATTACCCCTCCTCTCGTCCAGCTGACCGCTGCTAGACGAAATTGGACTTGGCCTGCGGGTCAGTTTTCAGAGCCGTGTAGGGTGTAGGGTGTAGGGTGTAGACTTTCCAGCACCACCGCCGCTGCGGCCTGCATGCCTCCCTGCCTGCCTGCTGCTGCCAGCCTCAGCGAGGGTTGTCCCCCAGGAGACCCTGGCTTCATGGGAAAATCACAGCTCTGTTTCGGAGAGAGAGCTCCCGGGGTTTGGCATGGACTCAGTCCCAGACGCATGCAGCCTCTATGGCAGACCACTTAACCCACTGCACACACAAATAATACTACTATAAATACACTATAGAGTGTTGTTCTTGAGACAAACAACAAAACATTGTAGTAACATTATAATAACACAGGGAAGTGCGTTCATAAAGTGATAATATATTGAAGCATTTTCCCTCATTAACTGATGCTAAAAAGCAGTCAACTTAAAAAAAAAATTCAAATTTGATTTCTAAGCACATTCAGACTTTTTTGTGTGAATGAAATTACCCATGTGCGACTTGAAAGACTCATGAAAGTCCACTGGAAGACCCGCGGCATACTGATTTGGACGGGTTGGTCACTGAAATGCTTGAGTCGTGCACACACAAACACAGAGAGACACACACACACACACATGCATATACACATATAGACACACACAGAGTCAAACCCTTAGGACGAGGCATTCAAAACGTGCCTATCCCTCATCCCTCGCCCCATGACCCCCCCCCCCCCCCCACTGCAAGCCCAGGGCCCAGAGCCGGGGACCTGGAGCTTGGGGCCCGGTGCCCATGAGCCTCCCTGGTGTTTGGACAGGAGAGGCCGAGGGAAGAGTGTGTTTTCCCTGCTGACTGATGCTAAGGAAGTGGCTGTTATGACAAGAGACCCAGGGGCAGGCGTTTTGAATGTCTCGTTCCTAAGAGTCTCTGTGTGTGTGTGTGTGTGTGTGTGTGTGTGTGTCTATATGTGTGTGTGTGTGTGTGTGTGAGTGTGTATGTGTATATGTATGTGTGTGTAAATGCATGTTTGTGTCTCTCGTGTGTGTGTGTGTGTGTGTGCAAGATGCCCAAGAGGCCAGAGGGTCAGGTTCAGTTACGTCCAGGATCAAGTTCAAGTTGTGTGCGTCAGTTTTTTCACAGATGTGTTCCCTCATTCAATAATTTTTTTGGTCTTCCTTCCTGTTTGTAAACAGAGATAAGGACTACCATCTGAGAACATACAAGTCTGTGGTGATGGCGAACAAATTGATTGACTGGCTCATCGCACAGGTATTTGCACACGAACACCGTTATCGCTATTATTACGATGATGTTTTGCTCTATTTCCGTTGTGCATGTCTTTGGTATGCATGTGATATTATTGGCTGGTGTAGTGCATATTGGAAACAGATTGGCTCCTAAGGAACCGCAGTCACATGAAAGGGAGGAAGAAGGAAGTGGCTGTTTTCTAAACAGCCAGGTCACTTCAAATATGTCCAGGAGGAAACAGACTGAAACAATAAACTGCAGTGTGGCCGTGAGCTCTCGTTTTTCACTGTGGCCAAAAAATTTGCAAGAAATGAAAGAAAATCCCCAAAAAATCAGAGAGTTCAGAGAAGCAAAAATCTGAGAATTATTCAGCTTGGTGCTCTGTTGAGACCCCACTTAATGAGAGCCACCTCTCATGTGTCTTTATGGCACGTCGGCGGAGATATGATGAACTGAACTAAACTCGAACTAAAGCTGTGCGACCTGCCACATCTGACTCTGTTTGCTGCTATTCAGCCCCTTGACTCTATTTGGATGTGACCCTTCCCAGTCGCTCAGGAGCACAAGGGTCTGTGTGTGGAGAATTGGTTTGACATTTGATGGCCGCCAGGCAGACAATGACAGGGCCTCTCTGCCTCCTTACTCCCTCTCTCTCTCTCTCTCTCTTTCTCTCTCTCTCTCTCTCTCTTTCTCTCTCTCCCCCTCTCTCTCCCTCTCTCTCTCTCTCTCTCTCTCTCTCTCCCTCTCTCTCTCCAGGGTGACTGCCGGACCAGGGAGGAAGCCGTGATTCTGGGGGTGGAACTCTGTGACAATGGCTTCATGCACCACGGTACGGCCGAGCGAGTCTTTCATTCTGTCACCCCAAAACAACACAGCACATGCTCTAGAGCGTGGCCGATTCTGTCACCTGATCCAAACTGTACCAGTGCGAAACTGGGCCACATCAGGACCAGAGCTGGAGCTGTGACATAGTCAAGTAGTGTCCATGTGAATCACGCAGGCCAGAATCAGGCTAATAAGTTCTTTCATGTTTCCCCCTGTGGCTGTTTTTAATGCATGATCTGCTCTGAGGGGTTTTATGTGTAATATTATGTCATGCGTTATGGCTCAAAGCACGCCAGAGAGGGTTTGGGGTTCGACAGGCTCCCATTGCAGGGCTTTTCCTATTAGCCGTCTGATTATTAGTGTGTGTGTGTGTGTGTGTGTGTGTGTGATTAGAGGTGAGGGGGGGTGTTCAATGCCTTGTTTGACTCAGAGCAGTCAGTACTGGGCCGGCATCAACATGGTTTCGGCCGGTCCAAGTGTGAATGGTCGGTCGCCATGGTGACGGGTTGTTTATGGGATTTGAGGCTTTCAGATTTTAAGAGTTGCGCTGTCCAGTGCCAAAGTCCACATCATACGTGAGTGAGTCACCATTTATCTCTCGTTTCCCCTGGTGATGTAGCCATTTCACGACTGCCCACAATTACGTTTTCATACGCGGGGACTCAAATGTTTAGAACATAATGACTGTAAAAACGCCTTTCCTGTCCCAGCATGTAACTCTAGGTTGTCGTGACAGTAACTTATTTCTGTTCGTGAAAACTGGCCTAATATCAGATCGCCCCTGGTTTTTAAAATGAAAGAAATATTCAGGAAACTGCAGTTATTTTTGATCATTTCTTGCTGGGGGTTGTAGGCTTGGGGTGGGGGTGGCAGTTGAGAAAGGAGTCACATTATTTTGTACTTTAAAGTTGAGGAACTTGAATGTGTGTGTGGGGGGGGGTTGCTATAGCAACATGTTTAAATCCTGACTGAGGCACTTTCCCTCTGGTCGCCCACGCCAACAGGACCTCCCTGAAAGACCAAACCCCTGCATGAGGCCTAAGCTTGCGCACCCCCGTCCCTCCGTTTCCCTTGGTGTTCTTTACCCCACACACACACTTAAATACCCCCCCCCCCCCCCCCCCCCCACACACACACACACTTAGGCCTTTCATTGGTCTCTCACTGACTGAATATGCATGTGCTACTGTTTAATCTGTGTGCTTCAAAGGCTAAAGCAAAACGTCTCCACTTCTGTAGTTCCCCAAACAAGACATGACTTTGCATTACATAGACATTGAACTATGAACTATGCAGTGCTGAGGATATGAGTCTAGAAGGGGAGCAAAGGGATGTACACTGAGGCTTCTCTTGGTAATGGCTTATGGTGATGGGGTGGGGAAAGGACAGACAAGGACAGGGATTAATTATTCTTGCTGTCCACAGTGCTGGAGAAGAGCGAATT
The DNA here is from genome assembly GCF_900700415.2 of Clupea harengus. Taxonomy (NCBI): domain Eukaryota; kingdom Metazoa; phylum Chordata; class Actinopteri; order Clupeiformes; family Clupeidae; genus Clupea; species Clupea harengus. The sequence goes on from NC_045168.1 coordinate 4,299,113, forward strand.
CAAGGACGAGCCTCTTTTGTTCCGCTTCTTCGCTGACGAGGAGATGGAGGGCTCCAACACCAAACACAAGCCCATGAAGCACGACCTGAAAATAGCCGAGAATGTCATCGCCAAGTCCCTGCTGGTGAGAGGCACCGCGCCGCGCCGAGCTTAATTGCCTGCAGATGATGGCCTAGACAATGGGGCGGCCACTGGCGCGACAACACCCCGTTAGGTTCCCTGTATCTGTTACTTTGTGTTACAGTGTGTGTTTGCCTCTCAGGTGTCAGGTACCCAGGTCCTCACCTGTGATTAGGTGATTCATACACACAGTAGCTACAGACATGGAGCTTTTAAAGTCAGGACACGCCCCTCCGACTGAACTGAAACCCCCCAGCAGGACTCCTCCAGTCCGTGCATCATCATCATAATCATCATTATCATCATCAGATGTGCAGTTCAGTGCACATGTCATTCAGGGCAGCCTGAGCCAGACTCCCGGTGTCATAGTTCTGAATGACCGCTTCAGAGCTAGTCGTCCGCGGGAAGCATGATAAGTGGAGGGAGCTGGCACAGGTCATGCATGAGAACACACAAGTCTGGTGAGCAACACCCACTGTCATTCACTCATTAAGCAAATCCCATCGAGTAAGGGAAGATTCAGTGGTTTGTGTGCCTTGTAGGTATAAGTGAGTGTGTGTGTGTTTGTGTGTGTGTGTGTGTGTGTGTGTGTTTGTGTGTGTGTGTGTGTGTGTGTATACTGTGTGAGTGTGTGTCTGTCTGTCTATGTGTGTGTAATGAACTGTGTATGTTGCCTCTTTAGATAAGGCCTAGTGTTGGAGGTTATGGCTTCACTCTGGAGGACCGAAACAGAGTGCCCATCATCAAGTCTGTGGAGAAGGGCTCACATGCAGAGGTAAGCCACAACACACACACACACACACACACACACACACACACACACACACACACGCACACACGCACACATGCACACACACACACACACACACACACACACACACACACACACACACACACACACACACACACACACACACACACACTTCCTGTCCCCTTTGCTACAGCTGTGCAGCTACAGCTAAGACCCTGATGATGGATATTCACTTAAATGGACTCACTCCATATAAACAGGATTGTTGTTACTGGTTTTTGACCTCAGAGACTTATTGTGTCGAGAAGATAAACTGAAATCTGAACCTCTAGAAAGAGCAGGAGTGTGTCGAGTGAGATTGCGTTAATGGCTCTGTGTGGTGCAAAGCATCTTGGGTATTCATGTCTCTCGTTAAGTTGCTTAAGTAATTACCTGCTTCTGTCAATGCTCACTGTAAGCATACTTCACCCAGTGGGCTTAGAGAAAGTATATGATCACAGAGTGGGAAGGCACTCACACACATGCACACACACACACACACACACACACACATACACACACTCACACGCATGCACCAACGCATGCGTGCACACACAGACACACACACACACACAAACACACACACACAAACACACACACACACACACACACACACACACACTCAAATCATCTCTAACCTCATGCTGACCCACTGATGTTTCTTAGGTCACTACCTCAGGTCACTCACTGTAAACAAGCAGTGGTTCCAGAATCCCCCGCTGACCTCTCTGACAATGTTTCTGCTCTTTCTAGAACCCTCCGGGGAGTCTGTAAATGTAAAGGCTTGTTTTGAATATTTGCCCTCCATATAAGAGGGGGGAGAGCAAGGGTAAACACTGGGATGGAGCAGACTCCGCAGAAGGCTTGGGAAACTTTTACAGTGGAGAATGACAGGATGGCGAGGGGGCCCGGGGAACCCAATTAGGGGCCGATTTATCACTTGCTCTATAGACAGAAGCCTGTTTGCAGTCTTTGCTCTTCGCTTGAACTTTTTCTGTGGTAACGGACATTGGAATCAACTGTTGTGGTTTTCCAGAGCAGAAATAGAACACATGGGGAGGAAAAAAGAACCATTTGCATTCTTGAGGTTGTCTTTTTGATGTTTTGCATCTTTGATCCTGCCCAGATCATAATGTCGCGGAGGGTGGGGGCTGGGGGTGGTGGTGGTGGTGGTGGTGGGGGGGAGTGTATCCTGGGGTAGGAGGATGGGGGTTGGATGAATGGAGATGCACAGGGAGTCTAAATCACGTCTTCAGAGGGACTCCCAGAGAAAAAGAAAAGGGGGCACCCTAGAGCCTTTAAGCGTTCTTTAAAATCTCCTCTACACATTATCGGCTATACAGTGCCTGCTCAGGACCCTTCTGATGAAATGAATGTTTACAAACTATTCCCAGTCAGTTAGTAGAGATAAAAAGAAAACCTATTCCCAGTCAGTGTGTAGAGGTAAAAAGAAAACCTTTGCCCAACAAAATGTCCCTCAGGGGAAAGCAGAAGCAGTAGCTAGTTGAGAACACCCATGAAGAACCCTATTAAGAGTATTACTGAGCATTAGTGGGCTTATGGATCAGAGGTTCTTATGTGGAGATCCTCCCAGGGATCCACTAGTGAGGGGCTGCTGCAGAACCCAGCAATGAGATCTAGCTGTGTGCTCCCACAGAGAAGGGGTCATGTCATGACTATCCCCTTATATGAGGGAGGGGGAGGTGGAGGGAGGAAGAATGGGAAAAAATGAGAAGGGATAGAGAGAGTGGGTGAAGAGAAAGGGAGAGAGAGAGATATAAAGAATGGCAAAAATTGTGAGTGAGAGATGGAGGGAGGGAAGGAGTGAGGGAGGAAGAATAGAAAGAAAAGAGAAGAAGAAAGGATAGAGAGAGAGAGGGGGAGAGAGAGAAACATAAGGAATGGCAAAAAACGTGGTGGAGAGAGGATGGGGTGGGACGAGAGACAGAAAAGGGAAAGGGAGGGCGGGATGGAGAGAGAGGGGGAGAGGAGAGGAAAGGAGAGCGAGATGAAGAGACATTGAGAGAGAGAGTGGGAAAGCGAGAGAAAGAGAGTGAGAGAGAGAGAGCGAGAGACCGTGAGAGAGAGAGCAATGGAGATAGTGAGAGAGAGAGTGAGAGAGCAAGCGAGAGAACTCAAAGAAGTGAGAGAGCGAGTGAAAGAACTCAAAGAAGTGAAAGAGCGAGTTAGAAAAATCAAACAAGTGAGAGAGCAAGCGAGAGAGCGAGTGAGAGAGAGAGAGACAGTGAGATAGCCAGAGAGAGCAAGTGATTAGAGAGAGAGAGAGAGAGAGAGAGAGAGAGAGAGAGAGAGAGAAAAACAGTGAGAGAGCGAGCGAGAGAGTGAGTGAGAGAACTGAAAGAAGTGAGAGATCGCCCCCTCTCCTTTGTTTCAGTGCTGAGTCTGCACTCTGAGGAGAAACCCTCCTGTGGCTGACTGTGAGCAGAGGAGCTGCAGTCTGACTTTCATTAGCAGCACCCAAACACTGTCACTCAACTCACCCACTCAGCACACACAACCACAGCTACAGCTGGACCAGAGCCAGTGCTAGAAGTACATCTAGAGACACAAGAACCAGCTACAACTGGACTTAGACCCAGAACCAGTGCTAGAAGTAGATCTAGAGACACGAAAACCAGAACTTGAACTGGACTTACACCCAGAGCCAGTGCTAGAAGTAGATCTAGAGACACGAGAACCAGCTACAACTGGACTTAGACCCAGAACCAGTGCTAGAAGTAGATCTAGAGACACGAAAACCAGAACTTGAACTGGACTTAGACCCAGAACCAGTGCTAGAAGTAGATCTAGAGCTAGAACCTCAAAGGAGTCTACACTACCGTAACACTGAACAAATGTTTCATGTAGACATCATTGGTACATAATGTGAAAGTTTATAATTGCACAGTAGCAGGAGCATTTTTACACTGGGTTCATGTATTGGCATCAATTAATCATTGTCAGTACAGGTAATCGGTAATCTGTGTTCACCAAGTTTACATACTTCTTGCTTGATGTTTCTTGTTGTTTCTGTTTTGTGGATGGCTGGTCTGTAGGTAGGGAAGATCTTGGTGTTTGAGTGCTTGAAGTTTGAGTGAGGCAGAATGAATAAGTCTGGTTTCTTGTTGTTTGTGTCCTGCAGATGGCGGGTCTGGAGGTAGGGAAGAAGATCTTCGCCATTAACGGGGACCTGGTTTTCCTGAGGCCCTTCCAGGAAGTGGACAGTCTGCTTAAACAGTGCTTCAACAGCAAGGGTCCCATCAGGGTGTTGGTCAGCACCAAACCCAGAGAGTAAGATAATACATGCACACACACACGCAAGCACACACACACACACACACACACACACACGTAAAGGCACACAAATCTTTATGTCTGTGTCTGTTTGTCCATCTGTCTCTCTGAATGTCACTGTTTTTTTCCCCCTCTCCTTCCCTCTCTCTCTCTCTTTCTCTCTAGCTCTGTGTCTCTTCTTCACTTCTTCCATGTGTGTAATCTGTCTCTTTCACTTAGCATCACTATTGTTTGTTCTGGTGCTCTGACGTGTTTCCATGGTGAGGTATGGTTGTGAGGTTAATGTCTTGCCCTCTCCTCCCCTCTCCAGGACGGTGAAGATCCCTGACTCAGCAGATGGCCTTGGCTTCCAGATCCGCGGCTTCGGCCCATCTGTGGTGCACGCGGTCGGCAGAGGTAAAAGCTGGGGGTGCGAGGGTGTTGGGTTTTTGGGCCAAGCGGATCTGTGGTTGGGATGGGAGGTTGGTGATGAGAGTGTTGGTTGGGGGACGACGTGAGGGACTAGTTGGATGGTTGGTTGGTGAGAGTCTGGGTTTAGGGGACTGATGGGTTAGTGGTTGGCAGAGACTTAAGAGTATGAAAGGCTTGATTGGGTCTGGTTGAGTATAGCTGATGTTGGGACGGTGATAGAGGTTGGCTGAAAGAGTCAGAGGCTGGTTGGATGGATGTTTGGTTGGTGAGTTTGTAGGGTAGTGGGTCCTGGGATAGTGAGTTAGCCAGGAGGTTAGTGGGCTAGCTGGCAAAGGTGGGACTACAGCTGTTTTAAAGGAATGTAGCTAGTTGTATGGATGGCTGCTAGATGAGGTGTGTGGGCCTGCTAATAGCTGGCTTGTTAGACTTGTTGAGGTGTAGCCGGTGAGATGAGAGGAGTGGTGTAATGGCACAGAGGTGTGTGTGTGTTAGAT